>NW_017672620.1:0-776 GCF_001879085.1 Nicotiana attenuata
GCTCTTCCCGTGGCCAAGAAGGGTCGTCCTAGAATTATGGGAATTCTTCATCCACTTTGCAATCCAAGATTACAAAATCTGCAGGGAACACGAATTTCCCCACCTGAATAAGCACATCATCAAGAATCCCAAATGGACGCTTAACAGTCCTGTCAGCCAGCTGCAATAACATAGAAGTAGGTCGAGCTCTGCCAATGCCTAACCTCTTATAAATGACCAAGGGCATGAGATTAATGCTGGCCCCTAAATCACAAAGTGCCTTTGCAAAGGCATAGTTCCCAATGGTGCATGGAATTGTAAAACTACCTGGATCAGATAGCTTTTCAGCAACAGGTCTAGATACCACTGCACTACATGTCTGAGTAAGGGTCACAGTCGACAAGTCTTGAAAGTCAAACTTCCGAGACATTAAGTCCTTCATCATTTTAGCATATCCTGGCATCTCCTTTAGAGCTTCAATCAGTGGAATGTTTATCTGGATTTGTTTGAGCATCTCTAGGAACTTTTTGTACTGCTCCTCCTTTTGATGCTTGGCCAACCTTTGCGGGAATGGTGCAGGAGGTCTTTTCTTCCCAATCACGTGAGGTTTCTCCTTCTCAGCTACTGTCTCAACTATTGGTTCCGCTGCTGTCTCAATTACTGGCTCAACTACTGTCTCAGTCTCTTGCTGCATATTCTTTTCTTCAGGAGCAGGCTGAACCGTTACCTCTGTCAATCTCGTAGAGTCATCCAGTTCAATGGGTACTGGAATTAGTGTCTCAGCCTGTATATTTTCT
>NW_017672620.1:2436-125275 GCF_001879085.1 Nicotiana attenuata
CCGCCTAAAACCCGCTAATTATAGATTCCTCTAATAATCTAGGAGTGGTGTTGTTCAACAATACCCTAAATATGCACTCTTTTCCAAGTTATGCACACTAAATAGGTACAGCTAATTAAGGATCCTGTCAATTAACTACAACGAACACGAAGTTGAACAAATAAAGATTAAACTAGCAATTTGTATTCACATAAACAAGAAGTTCATCACCCAATAGGTTCCATCAACGCCTTAGACAAGGAATTTAGCTACTCATAGATATGGGAGAATAAACTACGCTTGAATTCATCATAAAAATCAAAAGAAAGGAAGAAAGATGTTTAGAGTACTTGCTCCCAATTGTTTTCCTTGCTAAGAAACCTAAAAAATCAATACATGCCTCTCTTGGGCGAAGTCTAGTGTTTTAAATAGGGTTTAGGTCTAAAAATCCCGTGTTTTACACTTAAGTCCCTGAAGTTTACTGTGCCCACCGCGGTTCTACCGCGGTCGCGGTAGAACCGCGGCCAAACGCCCTCGCGGAATCTTCAACTTTCAGAAACTGTCTTCCACCGCGGTTTCACCGCGGTCGCGGTAGAACCGCGGTGGAACTTGTACCCGGAAATTTTGGCCTGTTTTGAATGGGATACTTGGGAAATTCAACAATTGGCCTTTTTTCATCAATAGTTGACTCCAAAACCGCTCCTTACCCTTCCTTACACCTATATCACCTGCAAATCATGAAAAGCACTAATAAGAGCATTTTGTTGTCATTTTTCCACATTAAAAGTTCACAAGAAGGTAATTATTTGGTGCGTGATTATAGTCAAATTCACCTATTATCACCAGGCGCCAGGGCATCAGAGTGAGAGCTTTCAGTAGCTTCTGAGTAATTCCGGAGATAGCAAGGCTGCATGGCGTTCGTAGCCCTGACCTTCTCCTTCTTATCCTTAGTGTTATTTATTTCAGTCTTTTCTTGTATTGAGTAGACAGTACTGGACAGTATTTTAGTGGCTCATGACTAGTGACACCAGGATCGGGCAGTGTGGATGTATTTGCGTACTTGTTCTTCCGTGTATTTTGTTATATTAAAATGAAAGACTTGTGATCTTAACTGATTTGGAAAGGAATTTATAAAAGACCTTTATATTATTAGTGTTGAATCGGCTTGCCTAGTACTGTGATAGGCGCCATCCCGACTGGGTATTTTGGGGTCGTGACAAGTTGGTATCAGAGCCTAGGTTACATAGGTCTCACGGGTCATGAGCCGGTTTAGTAGAGTCTCGCGGATCGCCATGGAGACGTCTGTACTTATCCTCGGGAGGCTGCGAAACCTTTAGGAAAAACTTCACATTCTTGAAATTCCTGTCATGCGAATCTGTTGATTCTAGTACTAAACTTCTGTTATTCTATTCTCTCATAGATGGTGAGGACACATGCTACCAGTCAGGACGGACGACTACTAGTTGGGGTCATTAGAGGCCGAGATCGCGGTCGAAGCCGTGGTAGGGGCAGAGGTGTAGCCCGTACAGCAGATGGGGCAGCACCTGCAGATCCACCAGCCGCCCCAGTTCATGATCAGATTCTAGTTGGGGATGCCCCAGCGGGACCAGCTCAGGCACCCGCTGTGGCTATTGTTATTCCGGGTCTTTAGGAGACCTTGTCTCAGATCTTGACGGTGTGCACTAGTCTTGCTCAGGCGGTCGCAGTTTCTACAGCAGCCACTTCTCAGGCCGGGGAGGCACTCAGACTCCCACCGCCCGCACACCCGAGCAGGTTGTTCAGGGATTGCAGACACCGGAGGCACCACCAGCCTAGCCGGTTGCACCTGCTCAGGATTTTGTAGTACCAGTTATGCTTGAGGACGAGCAGCGTCGATTGGAGAGGTTTGGTAGAATTCAGCCTCCGACTTTCAGTGGTGCATAGGGCGAGGACACTCAGGGTTTCTTGGACAAGTGTCAGAGGATTCTTCGTACATCGAGTATTCTGGAGACCAGTGGGGTCGCATTTACTACTTTTCAGTTTTTTGGAGCTGCCTTCACTTGGTGGGAGGCTTATGAGAGGCGTAGGCATGTTGGTGCATCGCCCCTTACCTGGAAGCAGTTCAAAACAGTTATGGAATTTATCAAAGCATTTCGATTTTCCCTACAAATCAACACTCTTATTATTTTCTCTCATTACTTTACTTATACAGCATTACTATTACTTATCTTGATGAACCGACGAACGTGACATGCAATGAGACAACGCAACAAACGATACAGATTTAGAGGAAGATGACATACCGGAGGAGATTGTTAAGGAAGTTGAGAATTTTGAAAACAGACCAAAGTCCAACCTGGACGAGACAGAAATTGTTAATCTGGGGGATGAAGAGAATGTCAAAGAAACACGAATCAGCATTTACTTATCGTCGTCAGAAAAGAAGGAATACACGGAATTTCTAAGAGAATATGAGGACATATTTGCCTGGTCGTATGACGACATGACGGGCCTGAGCACGTCTATTGTGGCTCACAAACTGCCAACCGATCCGACATGTCCACCGGTAAAGCAGAAGCTCATAAAGTTCAAGCCGGATATGAGTCTGAGAATCAAGGAAGAAGTCACCAAGCAGGTCAAAGCCAAGGTCCTCAGGGTAGTGGAATACCTAACGTGGTTAGCCAATATCATGCCAGTACCAAAGAAGGACGGGAAGGTTAGAGTCTGTGTCGACTACCGGGATCTCAACCGGGCCAGTCCGAAAGACGACTTCCCCTTGCCAAATACACATATCCTGATCGATAATTGCGCAAAGCATGAATTGCAATCATTTGTGGATTGTTTTGCCGGTTACCACCAGATTTGGATGGATGAAGAAGATGCTGAGAAAATGGCTTTCATTATGCCGTGGGGAATGTACTGCTACAAGATGATGTCGTTTGGGTTAAAGAATGCAGGGGCCACCTACATGAGGGCTATGACCACCATTTTTCATGATATGATACACAAGGAGATCGAGGTGTACTTAGATGATGTAATCATCAAGTCCAAGAAGGCCACCGATCACTTGGAAGATTTGAGAAAGTTTTTCAATAGGTTGCGAAGGTACAACCTGAAACTGAACCCCGCAAAGTGTGCATTTGGGGTTTCCGCTGGAAAATTACTTGGGTTTATTGTGAGTCGACGAGGAATAGAGATGGATCCATCAAAGGTCAAAGCTATTCAAGAATTGCCACCGCCAAAGAATAAGAAGGACGTGATGAGTTTCTTGGGGAGACTCAACTACATCAGCCGGTTCATAGCCCAATCTACGGTCATCTGTGAGCCGATCTTCAAGATGTTGAAGAAGGATGCCGCCACCAAGTGGACTGATGAATGCCAGAAAGCTTTTGACAGGATCAAGGAATACCTGTCAACACCACCAGTTTTGGTCCCGCCCGAACCGGGTAGACCTTTACTACTCTACATTACAGTATTAGATGGTGCCTTCGGTTGCGTCCTGGGTAGCATGATGAAACGGGGAGGAAAGAGTAGGCCATTTACTACCTCAGCAAGAAGTTCACTCCGTACGAAGCCCGCTATTCTCTGTTGGAGCGTACCTGTTGTATTATGACTTGGGTGTCCCAGAAGCTGAGGCATTATTTCTATGCCTATACTATATATCTCATATCAAGGATGGATCCTCTAAAGTACATCTTTCAGAAGCCCATGCCCACGGGCAAGCTAGAAAAGTGGCAAATCCTGTTGAGTGAATTCGACATTGTCTACGTAACTCAGAAGGCAATCAAGGGACAGGCACTAGCAGATCACCTTGCTGAAAATCCCGTAGATGGAGAATACGAACCCCTGAAGACGTATTTTCCTGACGAAAAGTATCATTCATAGGAGAAGACATTGCAGAATCCTATGATGGCTGGAGAATGTTTTTCGACGGAGCAGCGAATTTCGAAGGAGTTGGCATAGGAGCAGTCCTGGTGTTAGAAATCGGTCAACATTATCCGGTGTCTGCCAAGCTCAGGTTCCCGTGCACCAACAACATGGACGAATATGAAGCCTGCATCTTAGGGCTCAAGATGGCCATTGACATGAACATACAAGAGTTGCTAGTAATTGGGGATTCAGAGTTACTCATACATCAGGTCCGAGAAGAATGGGCGACCAAGAACTCCAAGATACTCCCGTATCTGCATCACGTGCAGGAGTTGAGAAAGAGGTTCACAAAGACAGAATTCCGACATGTTCCCAGAATCCAGAATGAGTTCGCCGATGCATTGGCTACCCTATTATCCATGATACAACATCCAGACAAAAACTTCATTGATCCCATTCCAGTAAAGATCCACGAACAGCCAGCTTATTGTGCCCATGTTAAAGAAGAGGCAGACGGAAAGCCTTGGTTTCATGATATCAAGGAATATCTAGCAAAGGGAGAATACCCAGAGCTTGCAGGTCCTATTCAGAAGCGCACCCTTCGGAGGTTATCCAACAACTTCTTTCATAGTGGAGGAATCCTATACAGGAGGACTCCTGATTTGGGATTATTAAGGTGTGTTGACGCAAAGGAAGCATCTAAGCTACTGGAAGAAATCCACGTTGGGACCCGTGGTCCACATATGAACGGCTTTGTCTTAGCCAAGAAGATACTCCGGGCTGGTTACTTTTGGATAACTATGGAAACGGACTGCATCCAGTATGTCCGGAAATGCCACCGCTGTCAGATACATGCAGACATGATAAAGGTACCTCCAAACGAGCTTAATGCAACAAGCTCACCATGGCCGTTCGCCGCTTGGGGGATGGATGTTATTGGACCAATTGAGCCTGCCGCTTCCAATGGACACAGATTTATCTTGGCAGCAATCGATTATTTCACCAAGTGGGTCGAAACAGCATCTTACAGAGCAGTAACTAAGAAAGTCGTGGCAGACTTTGTTCGCGACCGTATTGTTTGTCGATTCGGGATTCCAGAATCAATCATCACTGATAATGGCTCCAACCGCAACAGTGACTTAATGAAAGCTATGTGTGAAACCTTCAGGTTCAAACACAAGAATTCCACAGCCTACGTGCCCCAAATGAATGGAGCCGTAGAAGCCGCCAACAAAAACATCAAGAAGATATTGAGAAAAATGATAGAGAAGCATAAGCAATGGCACGAAAAGCTATCATTTGCTCTGTTGGGGTATCGCACCATTGTCCGCACATCAACTGGGGCAACCCCCTATGTGCTGGTTTATGGTACAGAAGCCGTCATTCCAGCCGAAGTAGAAATTCCTTCCTTAAGAATCATACAGGAAGCTGAGCTCGATGATGCAGAATGGGTGAAGAGTCGTTAGGAGCAGCTGGCTCTTATAGATGGAAAAAGAATGAATGCAGTTTGCCACAGTCAGCTTTATCAGAACAGAATGTCCAGAGCCTTCAACAAAAGAGTCAAACCGAGACAATTCACACCAGGGCAGCTGGTATTAAAGAAAATTTTTCTGCATCAAGATGAAGCCAAAGGGAAATTCTCTCCCAACTGGCAAGGTCCATACATGGTTCACTGGGTTCTGATAGGAGGAGCCCTTATACTTGCAGAAATGGACGGAGAAGTTTGGTCAAAACCAATCAATTCAGATACAGTCAAGTGCTATTATGTGTAACCTTTATGCTTTCCTATATGATGTAAATTGAACTACGTCTGACCTGATTCCCGTTTAAGAGGGGATACGTAGGAAGCCTTATGGGTTCGGTCATAATTCAATAAAAATTTCATTTCCCTCGCAATTGGAAATTGGGGCAGAATTTTGAGGAGGACCCTCAAATTTCGAAGTAATTTCAATCAATCTTCGCAAGCAGCCGTCAGAAGCATCAACCCATTAAACTGGGGTAGAATTTTGAGGAGGACCCTCAATATTCCGTAACAAGAGAGGTCGCAATGTCTTGAGCCACGTCACACTCGTTGGTTCATCTAAAAGCTATTTCTTAAATATATACTTATGTCATATTTTTACAAATTCATGCATGTTTATTATCGAAATCGTTTTGTTCAGCGACGCTACCCCGAATGATACATACCGTATCACCAGATCAAAGCCGAACAGGTCAAGTAGAGCCAGCGGGGATGCGAACTAACCTTCCCCCTCTACAAAACTCACGATTTTTCTTTGGATGCAGACACTTGGATTGCGAAAGCATCTGACATACTATACACTCACGAGACAAACGTTGTTCAGGAATACAACCCTCAGAATTGTTGCACTTACCAACATTTGCTATCCACGCACGCCGGTGATATTCTCTATACCGCAATGTTCCCAGCAGTCATAATATTGCAACCTGTTATCAGCTAAGAAACTCTATTACCATTTGCCGTTTTATCTGCATTTTCTGCATTGCATAAGGCTACCATTCTGCCTTCCGAGACTAAACACTGTCTCCATCTACATTTTCTGCATTGCATAAGGCTACCATTCTGCCTTCCGAGACTAAACACTGTCTCCATCTGCATTTTCTGCATTGCATAAAGCTACCATTCTGCCTTCCGAGACTAAACACTGTCTCCATCTGCATTTTGCATCTCATGGGTTTAAAGATCTCCACCTTATTTACATTTTGCATGGCTGAAAGATCGCCGCCCTTACATTTTGCATGGCTGAAAGATCGCCACCTTATTTACATTCTGAAAGATCGCCACCTTTGCATTTTGCATGGCCGAAAGATTGCCACCTTATTTACCTTCTACATGGCTGAAAGATCGCCGCCCTTACATTCTGCATGGCTGAAAGATCGCCACCCACTGCATCTCATGGGCTGAAAGATAGCCAAATTATCCGAGGACATCATTGTTCAGAGGCACCATTTGCATAGCCCGAGAACACCATGCCATGCCCTGAGGATCCCTTTAATCTTTTGCATATCATTATTCAAAGGCATCATGGTTCGGAGGCATAATTCTCATAGCCCGAGAGCATTATTTTATGGCATGCGAATCCTTTATTATTATGCGCTTCATGGCCTAGGACGTCATGGTCTAAGGACGTCATCCTTACCGTCCAAAGAAAACATTCATGGTCCGACGGGAATCTGCATCACGTTTAAATTTACGCACAATATATGCTTGTATTTGCTTATTTGCAGGTGAACCGGCGAGCAACGACCATCTCGGCAGGAGCGATCCCGCTCCAGTTCCCGTAGCCCTATCAGATTTCAACCATTCACCCCGTCCTAAATATTGCGTCCATTCTTGAAAGTCTCTATCGGCATACTCCGCCGACGGATCCTGAACTACATACGGCCTGATTCCTGTAAGACCAGGGATATGTAGGCAGCTCAGAAACTAGAGCACGGCCTAAGTCCTCTTCAAACCGTTTCGCCAGGTCAAAATTGGCCATCATATCTTTACCCGACAACTCTTTCATCCTTCCCGGGTAAATAGGGGCAACTGTTGATACCCAATTTTTTCCTGTATATTTCAATATGCAAAATACCTTCGAAATAGCCTGTATATGCATATATAAGCATGTCCCAATGTTTTACTATTTTTCCCTAATTTTCAAAGATTTTTAAATCAATTTATTGCTTTATTTTTATCAGGAAAAACCCAATAATTACTCCAAAAAATATCATTTTGGTGATTTATTTATTGGATTATCATACCTATACTAAAATATAGCTAACATAATTTTCGCATATTTTTGTCAATTTGCTTAGTATTTTTAAAGCTAAATTGCACATAATTGCAATATTAGCCTCTTTTAAGATTTAATCATGTTTGTGTTTATAAAATTAACTCCAATATCTTTTATTTAATAATTATGTATTATTAATCATTTTAGTACTTTTAATTTTTTCCCAAAACTTATTTTACTATTTTTCATAAAATAAACAAGGGAAAAATGGCTATTTAAATATTAGCCCATTTTCATTTCAATTTTGGCATGATTTGGCACCCAATTGAACCCAATCCTAAAACCCAATTACCCAGCCCAAATCTTAAACTGCCCGACCCACGACCCTTTAAAAACAACCCTCCCGGATCCCTATTCAATCCAGGCCGTTGATCACAATGATCAACGACCACCATTTAACCGTTCCTTTTTTAATTTCCCATTACCCCAAACCCTAGTCATTTTGCGCCTGCAGCCGCCCTTGAATTCCCCTTTCACCCAAGCTCCCTCAGAAACCCTAGCCGCCTCCCTCCACTTCCACCCTAAAATCACCTGAATCCATGGCTTCCAAAGCCATTAAAGTCCTGTACCTACCTCCTACGACTCCTAGATGCCTGGTTACTATGGTTCCGAGGTCAGACCTTGAAGAAGCCTGGCCCAAACTTTGTTTCATTCGAGTTCTATGGCTGTCTCCGACCTTGCTCCGGCCAGCCATGGCTGTTCAAGCCTGATCTTGACTTCTCCTGCTTAGACCAATGACTTTCCAAGCCTTTCTCACCATTTGGGTTCTTCTGAAACCCTAGCCTTCGAGGTTCTTCTGATTCATTTAGATCCGTTGTATATCTGTGTTTTCTCTAAGCTTTTAAACATTTTCTCAAAGTTTCTTCCAAAACTTTACCTTTTCCAATTTAGGGTTCTATTAAGTCATTTTAAAGCTTTTCTGATTTTTAACATGTTCTACTGTGCTTCTTATGTTGTTCTTCTACTGTGTTTCTTATGTTGTTCTTCTACTGTGTTTCTTATGTTGATTCTTCTACGGTGTTTCTTATGTTGATTCTTCTACTGTGTTTCTTATGTTGATTCTTCTACTGTATTTCTTATGTTGTTCTTCTGCTGTGTTTCTTTATGTTAAAAGTCTTAGTTCTTCGTATGGTTTCCGATTTTATTTTCTTGGTTGATATTTTTGCCTGATTCTCTTGTCTTTCATCTCTATACTCAATTGATGGTGAAAACCCCAAAATTTGGGGTTCATTCGAGTTTTGAGACTGTTTGCTATGCGATTTGCTTGTTCCTCATCTCTGTATTTGTTTGATTTCGAAGCCCTAATTCCTCTGGACCTATTCGAGCTTCTGAAAATGGCTACGCCTATTTGAAGTTGCTCGACTGGATTCAAAGACCTGGTTTCAACTTCTGTTTCTCTATGTGATTTGGTTTCTTGCAATCTTTGAACTAAATTATACTTTCCACAAAGGTCTTTTACTTGACTCTTTTGCATGCTTCTGATACCCTCTTCTCCCTATTACTAAGTTGACCTATGTGACTACCATGTTTCACTATCTACAGACTTTGTAATTATTGTTACTACTTCTCTTTGCCATGGTTTAACCTCACATGCCTAATGTTTGTGGACTCTTTATATATGCTAAATTTCCCTCTCAAAATAACCCTTAATTGTGGACTGATTTCAGACCTCCTTGTGTAAGCGTGATTGATTCTTTCCTTGTTTTACTAATTTCCCTGTTTCTTAGGTTGATTTGAAAACTTTCCTTAGCCTTTCGATTCTCCTATTTCTGACTTGGTTATTTGTAACTTCGAATCCCTGACTCCTTGATTTACTATGTGCTGATTGATTTATTGTGTTTCTTACCTTATTTGGTTAACCGTGTATTTCAAAGATTCTTCATTAATTCTTCCCTTAATTAAACTCCTATGTATTTACCCCCAATTGTCTACTTTGCACAAGATGTTTACTTGATCTCCTTCCTTAAATAATTTCTGTCCATTACCGTTTAAGTTTTAACTCCTTGATTAAAGGAATTCCATATACTGATTGATTTTAATTGGTACATAGGTCCATAATTACTACTAAACTATGATTCTTGCCTTATTTCTGCACCTATTTTCAAACTATAAATGCCCTGCACTCTCATTAACACAACACACACGAACACTCTTAGTTTTCTGAACTCACACTCACATTCAAAAAAAAAGCATTCTCTCTTGTTACTTGTACTGTGGCCTGTTATTCAAAGTCCTGCTACTGCTTTTACTGTATTTTGCCTCCTTGAATTAACTGAGTATGCACTGATTAAGATTTTCAGCAATCACAAACAATGTGTTTATTTAATACCTTTACTTGCATGTCTGCCTACTGTTTGTGCTCAGTTCAGCGTTTACTTTAGCATGCTATAATCTTCTCCTATTATGAATCCCAAACCCCCATACCCCAATGTGTTTGATATTAATGGTTTGTTTGAGGCATGACAGTATTAAATATTATTGTCTATGGCTCAAACTTGATTCCCCTGGAATCATAACCTCTATGTCACCATCATGTGTTGTGTATTCTTCTTGATTCTGTAAGCATAACAGCACTCTCTATTGCTGTGTATGCCCAGGATTAGCTAATGCCTAAGTACATAGGCTCTTTGGCAATTTTCCCAATCCCTGAACCCTTTGTATGACTTGTTTATGACTGTTTCCCAGCCCCTTCTCCCTCTTCTGTACTTTCTTAGTTCTTTAAAACTCTGTTTTCTTCACTTGCACTCTCTCTTAGACTTAAGTTCCGCCCCCCTCTTGTGAGCCTTGCCTTGGGACCCTTTGAGTTCCCTCTGAACTTGGACACTTGAGGGCTGGCACTTCCACACTGCACTTGTCCCCTACTCTGGTGATACAATTTGGGTGTGAGCACTGCCCGGAGTCCCATTGAGGCTCTTAGGGAACTCTGACACACTCAAATAGGCGAAAGGCTTTGGATCAATGGTCTTTGAGTTGGTTTATCTCATAATTCAGACAGGAAGTCTGAATCAGGCTCTCCTTTGGTTGTACTTTTTTTTTTTTTACTTTTTTTTGATGTAATTTTATTCATTCTGGTTTGTAATAAGTTGTAATAAACGCTTGGGGCTGGCTAGTGAAAAAAGGGGATGGGTAACTGTGCATGCAAAGGGTAGAAAATTATGCCTATAGGTCTATTACAATTCTGCATATGCAAATACATATAGAAATCATGCCTATAGGTCTATTACAATTCTGCATATGCAAATACATATAGAAATCATGCCTATAGGTCTATTACAATTCTGCATATTCAAATACATATAGAAATCATGCCTATAGGTCTATTCTAATTCTGCATACTCAATACACATAGAGATCATGCCTATAGGATTGTTCCAACGCCATTCGAACTGCATTTAGATACCTTGTCTATAAGGTTCAACTTCTGCATTTAGATACCATGTATATAAGGTTCAATTTCTGCATTTAGATACACCATGTTTATAAGTTATAAAACAAGTCCTGCATCTAGAAACCATGTCTATAAGTGTCTAAAATCAGCAATATGTAGAAAACATGCCTACAGGAGTTTCTAAATGAATCTGATTCGCCTCACTCAGTGTTAAATATAAAATCAGTAATAATGGATACTGTCAGTTGCAGAACTTGTAATCAATTCGTTTAAATTCAGCCTCTCTTTAATAATCTGAATCCCTCGCTTAACCAAAGTTTAGCAAGCATGCCTATAGGGTTTTCAAACAATTCGTTCGAGTTTTAATGTCTTATTACCTTCTAAATTCAGTAGATATCATGTCTATAGGACCCCGTCTTAACACTTAGGCAAGCCATAGGGTAAAACTATAAACTGAATCTATTTTAACAATTACAACCAGTAGGCAGGCCTGATTCGAGCTTCTTATCTGAATTATGTAATGAACCAGTCTGCCTCAACTCTTAAATTTTCTCTCACATTTAGTATTTAATCAGACCTAAACAGTATGTGAAAGTCATGCTAATTACGTGCTTTTCTGTTCAAGGAGGTATAATTGAGCCCCTGTTTGTTTATATGCTATTCCCCTAAAATGTGCAATATGTGTTTTGTATGTCGCCTTAGATTTTTTACCTTTCAAAACCTCAAATAAGCCCAATATCCCTCCCCTTTTAGGATTAGTAGTCCTAAGTGCCTCCGGGACTGATAGGATTGGGACGGGTAATAGCTTGCAATAAGTAATCGAGACCATTCCGCGCTTTAATACCGTAACGGGATGAGAAGGGTAGATATGGATATGATGACCACGCGATAATGTCACATGTAGCCCCTCATTGAGGAGTGATTACCGGGCATTGTGTGGGGTGATCCATATTATTAATAAACCTAGGACCCCTCTCCCTTTATTCTTTATTTCTTTCTTTTCAGCATTTTAACTCTTTATTTTAAAAATTAGCTTTTCTAATTACTCTTTCAAACCTTGTTTACTTTCAAACCTTTATGTGATGAAATCCCCTCCTACTTGAGCCTTATTTGTTTATATGCTAATTGTACCCAAATTCACAATAATTGTCTGGCCGGGAACCACACTAGTGGATTCTGAGGGGTGCCTAATGCCTCCCCCTTAGAATAATTTCAATCCCTTACCCTATCTCTGGTTATTCAAATCGAACTCTTCTAGTGTCCTAATGCACCCTAATCATTAGGTGGCGACTCTTCAAAATTGCAAAACCACTTTCCCAAAAGGAACGAGTTGTCCCTACCAAATGTCAAAAACCTAATTTTGCGAGAAAAAGGGGGCGCGACAGATGTAGATCAAAAAACTATTATTAAATTTGGAATTGATGTGGTTGCATCCCTATTTTTTGTGATAACACTAGTGCTATTAGTATGACTAAGAATCCGGTTCATCATAAGAGAACTAAGCACATAGATGTTAGACACCATTTTTTGAGGGACAACTATGAGAAAGGCTTGATCACTGTGGAGTTTTGTGCTACTGACAAGCAAATTGCTGACATCTTCACAAAAGCCTTAAGTAGAGATAACTTTGAGAGGAACAGGTTGGAATTAGGGATGATGAAGATCACCTAAAAGGACCAGTTCAAGGTTAAACGAAAAAAAATGAAAAAAAATTGGTTAGAAAGTCTGTAAATTGTGTATAATTAGATTAAATCTTGCTCAGTCTCATACTTTCCATAGTATACTCTTGTGCCATGTGTTAAAAATGACTCAATAATATCTAATGATATTTTCTCTATTTTGGCAAATTTAGAGTCACACAAGAGAATTATCAGTGAAGAACCCGGTTCATCAAGATAACACAGTATGTTTTCTACACTCTGCATAATTTGAAATAACTATATTTGGATCATGAGCAGAGTCCTACCAAATACCATACTCCTTTTGGACTTATCTGTTACAAGTGAACCAGTAAGTCCCAACCGAATGGAAGTACCTAGATTCTAGGGATACACTCCAACGTCTCTTCAAAGCTGAATTTCAGTTTGATTAAACTTCTAAGAGTCTGAAAAGCTGTAGTTACCCCATCAATTATTCCCCTGTATATTGATTAGCTTTAGTGTATTCCTTACTTCATCTCTCTCACGCCGTCAAAAACTCTCATTCTTCTTTCATCTTCCAAACACAATCTAATTCTCTTCTCTTCCATAACCTAGCCTAGATATGTCGAATACCTCTGAAAATCCTTCATCACCACCACAGGAAACCACTTCCATACCTTCTACAACACCAATCTCTAAGAAAAGATGATGGCTCGTAAGATTGTCGCTGAAGGAGAGCAGATCATGAAAATAAACAAGCAATTGAAAGCAGGTAGGGAAGAAGAATTCCAGATTCATTTAAGTCTGCTACTAAGGGGGAAGAAAGTAGGTATTCCGAAACTGAACAGGTATCTTCTGATTCTAAAGTTACTCCTAAGACAATTTCTGAAGTTGCTGCAAATTTAGAGAATAGATTTGTACTGGTATAATCTATAGTAGGTGTTGAGACTACAGAATCCGGAGAAGTTGGTGGTAAAACTAAAAAGGAAAAGAAAAGGAGAGCAAGGGTGCTAGGAGTACTGTGAGGGGAAATGGTACAAGAGTGGTTGATTCTTCACCCACTCCTGTTGGTCTAACAAAAGAAACTGGTGCAATGGTTGTTTGGGGAGAGGAATTTACTGAAATAGAAGAGAGTGTGAGCAAAACAAGGGGAAGTGGGTCTGGCAAAGCTGCTGAGGGGTTGGTTCAACTTGGGAAAAATATAGATGAACCTGTTCCATCTGAATAGGTAACCTTCGCGGACCTACCGATAGAGTTATCAATGGCACCAAAACTCATGCCATTCCCTATGGTTTCATTCTTACAACTGTGCTTGTGCATTTCAAAGTACAAGCAAGGATCATTTCGGGGTTAATACTCTGCTTGCTTGCAATTATGAAGTCAATGTCATTCCTAATGAACCTTGTTCATCTAAAAAGACACCTATCAATAGCAAAGTCAGAGTTAGGCAAAGGATGTTGAGATAGCAAGGCTGAAGACACGATTGGTTGAGGTACAATCTGAGAGAGATGTTCTCAGAGCTGAACTTGCAAGGGAAAAAGAGAAGAATGATGGAATTCTTCAAGACATGCTGAAACTTCTCCAAGCAAATAACCCAGCCCCTACCTCTTCCAAGCCTTAAATCCTAGCATAGTGTAGATCAACCAGTGACCCAATTCGGGACTTTTTGTTTCTTTTGCTCATGTCTTCAGTATTTTTATTTCTTCTTATGCTTTGTGGTAGAATCTTATCAATCATCAATGAAATTCACTGTTTTTGCTCTAACTGTTTGTTTATATTTCTTTGATGGTTAAAATTCTTAGCTTGATCTATGATGATTAATCCATGTTTGCATTTGAAGTAGCCCCAGTGGCCATGAGTAAGCGTTAAAATCTGGTTATCTCACATTTTTATGCAACTTTTCGATGATGCCAAAAGGGGGAAAAAGGTTGTGCTTTAAACAAGTGATGTTTACACTTTGAACACTGATGATGTTTATAACCTAATGTACCTGGTCCTTGATGATAAGTGATAAAAAGGAAAAATGTTTCTAACATTGTGTTGATGTTGAGCTGAGGGCAGGGCCTAAGTGTATGAAAAGCACAGAGTTTGTCATCGTCAAAAAGGGGGAATTGGTTGGCCCAAGTAAAGGTTAGTTTTGAAGACTGACAAAGGAACTCAGACATGAACCAGGTCCATCCCCCAGGTGCACAAAAACGGGCAGATTCAAGCATGTGGGATGCACGTGAAGGAGATAAGCTTAACTTGGTGTATTTAATATCTCCTGATCGAAAAGGTTGCATAATTGATAAGGAGAAGGACTCCTTACTCAAAGAGAACATTATCCAAGATAGGGAAGGAGTTAGAAGTTGAGATCAACTACAACTCTTCCACCAAGGAAGAGTTGCATCAGAACTCTAGTTATTTCTTCATCTACTAACTCTATAAATTGCAGGATGTTCTCACATTATAGTGTTGCACAAAAACGCAGAAGTTAAACGTGAATTGAGAGCAAAATAGCAAGGCTTTTTGCAAGCAAATCGTGTGTGATTCAAGTGTGCAAACCTGAAGCTACATGAACCAGATTGAAGAACCAGCTCCATAAAGAGTTTTATGTATCTTTCTTTATTTCTAGTTCAATTGTAGTAGGTGTTTTCATATTGTACCTTTCAGCTTTATCTAGAAGCAATTGTAATAGGTAATTTGAGTATTCAAGTTAGAGTTAACTTGAAGTTGTCGCAGCAGTTAGAGGCTGGTTGCTACAACGGGATTAGAGGTAATCCTTAGGTTTACAAAGAGTTTTGTAAATGCTGTTTTGGTTCAGTGATTTAGTGAAGTGTTGGGGAAAATCCTACTGAGTAGTAGGTCGTGGTTTTTTCACCTTTTGAGCCGGGTGTTTTCCACGTAAAAATATTTGTGTTCTTTACTTTCTACATTTATTATTCCGCAACAGTAGTAGTTGGAACACATAGAAGAACCAGGTCCTTCCATAATCAGTTTAAGCGAAAAATTGGTCACCACACAAATCACCCCCCCTCTTGTGCGGTATTAAAGTATAAAACATCACAGGGGAACAAATAATATCCATTCTGCTCGGTAACATAACCATGATGACAATCTCACATGAGCACCCAAACTTGACCTGATACAAAATACATATTCTTATTGAGCTTTCAAATAGCCACCAACCCAGATCCTGATCATTTCCAAACAGGTAAATATCCTTCCAAAAGTCCACAGCAACCTATCGATAATGCATGCTATTAATTATCCCATCCTCAACATTTCTTCACAATCCGCAAACAGGAAATAGTCTGCATATGAGAGCATCTAGCCACGAAACCTCAGGAATACAAAAATTTCCATACCCGACTCAACTACGCAAATCAAGTGGCTGATACATCACTCACACCCCATCATTTCGCTGAAGCACCCATATAGAATTTCTGGCCGTGTAACAAAATCTGAACCTCAAAAGCCTCAAAACTCAGAAATCACCGTGCCACTAGCCATGCACCCGCGAACCAAAACTCAAGGGTCTTTCCTAAAATGCACGCTATTCACATATGATGGCCACAATGCCAACACTCTATTAATTTCTGATACCCATTCAGGAGAAAACCACAATGTACAACATATTCCTTATGCCCATAGTAGACAGCCAACTCAAACCGTTGCCAAACCATCGAGAACCCTTCGAGATCCGCCCACACGCAACTAAGCCATCAAGACTGCACCTCCCCAACTCAACCAAGTCACACAAACCGTCCAATCCAAGAGTGCTGCCACAAATGCCAGTAGAGAATTCCTATTCAAAAGGACCAATTACTTCCATTGCTATGCTGACCCAAACCACGGAGCTGACCCATTTCTTTGGATAGTAAATATGCAATAATCCCAATCAAATCCCCAAATACAGACGATCCTAACACAACCACGTAACCCAGAAGCTCATAAACTACCGCATTTCCTCTGAATCACCCCGTTCTACTGCAACCACGATGCCCACACTGAATAGACCTTCTGAGAATCAGTAGTTGTTCCTCCGACTCCCCTCGGGCCAAAACTGATGTAAATCTGACTCTGCAATCTGAATGTCGCTAGTGGACTCCTTCACTTGGCGCGAAGCCATAGAAAAACAACATCTAATGATCCGCAAAACTAACCTTCACAGCTCACACAACACCAATCACAAGGTACTCTAATACCACCAACTATCCTCAATCATGTCCACCTCGTGACCTTGCCATAATCTTGATGACTAGTCAATCAATTAAACCTTCTCAAGCTCGTACTCATAAACTAGATGCCGTAACCCGGTGCACCTCCATATGAACAACTGAATAGTCTCTTAATACCTCTGTATCTTCAGTCTGGACGACACGTTGAGATAATGTCTGAGCATCCCTGACCCCCTTGTAGCCCATCTGTAGCATCACGAACCACTGGCGCATAGCGGACACTGAGAGCGCAATATCATACACGAGTGGATGTAAAGGAACATAAGTTATATGCTTTGAGCTGAATCAATATCGAATGATAAGGAATGAAAGAAGGGAGATTATCCTAATAGTTCTGTAGCCTCTCGAAGATAAGTACAGACGTCTTTGTACCGATCCGCAAGACTCTACTAAACCTGCTAATGAATTGTAGCACCTATGAACCTGCAGCTCTGATACCAACTTGTCACGACCCAAATCCCTCCGAACGAGTCGTGATGGCACCTAGTCTCTAAACTAGGTAAGCCTAACATTAATAGAAATAACGTTGATATTCACTAACTTTAAATTAGATAACTCTGAATAATTACAATTTCCAAAACTTGTAATACAAGTCATAAGCCTTTATAGGAGTAGTTATACATAGTAAATACATCACTGTTCCAGAACAAAAGGAACCAATGGAAGTAAGTACAAATGAAGGTGACTCTGAGGCCTGCGAACGCAGCAGCAGGTTTACCTTGAGTCTCCACCGCGATGATCCACACAACTACTATCGATCAAATACCTGGATCTGTACAAAAATGTACATAAGTGTAGTATGAGCACACCACAGTGGTGCCCAGTAAGTATCAAGACTAACCTCGATGGAGTAGTGACGAGGAACAGTCAAGACACCTACTGGTCAAACAGGATATGACAATAAACTATCAAGTTAAAGATAACAAAGGAATATCAATAGTAGGGAGAAATCAACCTACAAACAGTAGAGACAATAAAGGGAAACACGGATGGTGAAAGATAACGAAGTAAATTAACACCAACATAGCTGGGATACAGACAAGTAAAAATGTGCTCAAATAAGGAAGGCGATGTTAACTCAATCAATCACATCATTTCTAATACACAATCTTGACCATCTCAATCCTCGGTATCTCATATCATAATCTCAATTTCCAAGCCTTTAGCACACATGGCACCTTGTGCCCACATATTTCCATCTCACTTTGCATAACAAAATCCACGTGCTACCCATTACATAATGTCCGAAATCAATGCAATTAAGTTGTTCAAGGAGTCTCATTTATATAACATAAAATAAATTACAGTTTCTAAACCAATTAGGAAAACAGCGAGAAAAGATGAAGTTTTTTTTTTGTGAAATCATTTGAATGAAGAAAATAACCTTTTCAATTAAAATACAATATCAAATAAATTATTTCCTTTAATATAGGTTTTATTAAATTAACACTTAATAGAAATTCCTTTTTATGTAAAATACAACTTCAGACGGGTTAGGGTATTTAATTGAGAAAACTAATTGAAATAAAATATAACAATTATTATTTAAAATATTGAAAAATATGTGTGTGTGTACATATATATATATATATATATATATATATATATATATATATATATATATATATATATATATATACACGGTGGGTTCAAATTTAAAAGTCATACGAATTGTCGTAATATTAATTCCTTTATTTTAAATCACTATATTACTAACAACTTAACAGGACAGGAGGAAATGATTCAACGTAGTAAATTTACTTTGAAAATTAATTCACCAGAGTAATAGCTTCAAGAAAAGAACTCGACGAACAACGACAAGTTAATAAATCAATGTCAATAACCCGATCCTCAAAAAATTTGTGGAACCCGAAACACAAATTATCAAGGTCTGGAACAAATGAACTAAAGGCAATACTGTAAAACAGGGGATACCAAACTACAAGATATGTACATTTACTCTTATTATCCTGATCAATCCACCCTTATTTCTCCTGTTGCGGCATGCAACCCGATCCCACCGTACAATATCAATATCATAATAATAAATATAGTATGTTGCAGCGCGCAACACGATCCCACCAGTCCACCCTTATTACTCCTCAATATATCACCCTTATTTCTCCTGTTGTGGCGTGCAACCCGATCCCACCAGACAATATCAATTCTCCCTTATTCCTCCTCAATATATCACCCTTATTCCTCCTGTTGCGGCGTGCAACCCGATCCCACAAGATAATAGATTAAATCAACACCAACAACTGATCAACAACTCAATTATAAGAATTTCTACTACCAAGAGTATGAGTACATGGCAACAAGAGAATCACGTAAAAATCAAAGAAATACAACAACCTTTATAAAGACAACAAGACATGTAAGACACATGATAACTACACTGGCAACCACAACAATTGGACATGTAGCATATTTGCCCAAAGTATAGAGGAACTCACAATTAAGAAGTATCAAAACAATAAGAAAGGCAATCAATTCAACTAGGGAAAATAAGAGTTAAATAACAAGTGAGGAGTAAAGAGGAGCTAACAACATCGTATCGAGCATGTAGAGGTGAGACTAGCAAATAGGAAACCCAATCATATCAGAACAACTTCCTACTTAGCGAATATAAGGACCCAAGAATCCTAAAAGGCCAATTTTTCCACAAATAAGTCCGAGCACGCACTCGTCACCTCACGTACATGGACTACAATTAGCATAGAAGACTCCATTCTTAAGGGAAAGTCCCCCACACAAGGTTAGGCAAGGTACTTACCTCAATCCGGCCAATTCAATACTCAATTTAGCTCTTCCTTTACCAGTTCATCAACGCTCGACTCAATCTAGCCAAAAACGACTTAAATACATCAAACAATGCAAGAGAAAACAATTTCAATTAACAAAGCTATGATTCTTATACAATTTGCTAAAAGTCAACAAAAGTCAATTACCGGGCCCACACCTCGGAACCCGACAAAATTTATAAGGAACCGAATAGCCATTCCAATACGAGTTTACCCATACAAAAATTATCAAATTCCAATACCATTTGGTCCTTCAAATCATCATTTTACATTTTGGAAAGAATTTACAAATTTTACCCAAATTTTCCTTTTGATTCTCATAAATTTGATGTTAAATCTAAGATATAATCACAAATTATAGTTGGAAATTGATTACAGACACTTACCCAATGATTTGGTATGAAATTCTTCTCTCAAAATCGCCCACTCTTTGACCTAGGGTTCAAAATATGGAAAAATGAAGCTAAGATTCGGATTGCCCAGCTTTTAGTAGGCTGCAGATATTGCATTTGTGACATTGGGTTCGCAAATGCAAACTCTCAAAAGCGAAGAAAACTTTCGCAAATGCGAAGCCTGAGCTACCCTGTCTCCACCGCAATTGAGATAACAATCTTCGCAAATGCGAAGGGCCTTCGCAAGCCCAAAACTTCGCAATTGCGAACTTCCCTTGCCCGGATCATTTTTTTTCCTGCATTTACGGGGATGGCTTTGCAAATGCGAAGCCTGCCAATCCCAGCCTTTTTCGCAAATGCGATCCAATGTCCGCAGAAGCGGTGGTCGCAAATGCAACCCATAACTCGCAAATGCGAGATCAGACAACAGCAAATCAGAAATTTCTTCCAAACACTCCGAAACGCGTTCGAAACTCATCCGAGCCCTCGGGGCTCCAAACCAAACACCCACACAAGTCTGAACACTTAACACAAACTCCTTCGCTTGACCGGAACATCAAAATAACCTCTAGAACCATGAATCGGATGCCAAAACGCATGAAAATCACTATGAACTTTAAGAACTTCTAGAATTGCAACCAAGCGTCGGAACCACATCAAATCAATTCCGAATGACACCAAATTTTGCAGGCAAGTCCCAAATGACGAGATGGAGCTGTTCCAACTCTCGAAATCGCATTTTGACCCTGACATCACAAAATTCAACTATTGGTCAAACTTCTCCATTTACAAATTTCAACTTTTTCCAACTTTCACCGAAATGCCTCAAATTACCCTACGGGCCTCCAAATCCGAATCCGAAAATCATCATACAAAGCTGCTGACATCATCCAAAACTCATTCCAGAGCCGTTTACTCAAAAGTCAAATTTCGGCCAAATTCTCACCGCTTAAGCTTCCAAAACTAGATTCCTTCTTCCAATTCGACTCTGAATCATCCGGAAACTGAATCCAACCATGCACGTAAGTCGATACACATAACATGAAGCTGCTCATGACGTCAAACCACTAAAACGGACGCAATTGCCCAAAACGACCAGTCGGGTCGTTACAATTAAACCAAAGATCTCCAGATATATTGCTAGGTAGTGTATTTATGGGTTTGGAATTGAGAAAATGTGAAATATCATTCCTGTCCAGGTCTGAAGCCCATTGACCGCACCTGCGGAAGGATCCTCGCAGGTGCGGCTCCGCAGATGCGGATCGCCTATCACAGATGCAAACATTAGAAAGAAACTCTAGCTTCGCAGATGCGAACTTGCAAGCACAGATGCGCAACCGCAGATGCGGGTCTTGTCCCGCAGATGCGATCCCAGGCAAGATCGCTCAATTCCGCAGATGCGAACCATTTCCTCGCAAATGCGAGGTCGCTTCTGCGACCAGTCTTCCACAGATGCGGAATCACAGAAGAGTTTTGCGTTGTTTCAACCTTGTTTGCTCAATTCCACTTCAATTGAATTCAACTGTCTTCACGACATCATTTACCTGAAAATCTAACAATACACACCATAAACGCCCTCATATTATAATTAAAGGACATAAAACTAAAGAAAAGAGACTAGAATGAGTGGTAAAATCACCACTCATCAACACCCCCAACTTAAAGCTTTTGCTTTTCCTCAAGCAAATAAAAACCAACAATTCAATGAGGCTCTACCATTTAAAGCACAAGTAGTATTGCTATTATTTACAAATCACATTCTCCAATTAAGCACCATACTTATGGATTTGGTTAGTACTAATAATTAGGCTCAAGAATGTGAGTCTTAACCAAATAACTCCCTCATTTAAAAGCCAATTCAAGAAATGCAAAGGAGTTTCAAACTAATCAAGTGACAATAATAAGCCTCAAGAAGTGACTCAAAATCACTAGTCTACTACATATGCTCAATTTACTCATTTCCGGATACATCAATGTGACCAATCCATCCTAATTCATGAGCCCTCACAAGAAAGAAATTCCCAAAATAACCATACTTACAATAATAACACAAGGGACAAATGCACGAAGACGCTCACTCTCAACGAAGAATTTCAAGTGTTACCAAATATCATGCCATAAGCTTGCCCTTATTTTAATTTGCCGCCTATTCATGAACATTCGGTTGGAGATCCCATAAGGACTTTTTAAGCTTGTAATGTAGGTTTAGAAAAGGGTTGGATAAGCATTTGGGATACAAGTGACTACACCCTCCTTGAACACTACTCACATTTGTCTTTCTTTTTGCACTTTGCTTCTTTTTAAACTACATAGCCCTTATTGGCATCTAGTTACCAACATAGAACCACCTTAAAGTACCTCTCTAATTTTCTCAAGACTCCATATTTATATATACATATTTTTTTTTTCTTTTTTTATATAACTATTTTCTTTTGGAGCTTGTGTAATTATACATCAATGTACAACCTTACCAACTTCCAACTTGACACCAACACACCCAACTTAGGCTTTTAGCCTCGTTCTCAATATTCAAGGAGGGACGTGTTTAAAAGTGGGAATTATTTCACAAAAAGGTAAAAGTTTGTAATGAGGTGGCCAATGAAAAGGTTAAAGTCTCAAATGGGGTAAACTAGTGATAAAATTTATGCAATGGTAGGCTTGAAAGGCTAAAGAGGCTTTTTCAAAGATCATAAAGAATGCCTAGGTCATCCCTCCAACCAAACATAATATTTATAACAAAAACTAACACTCATGGCACATGAACTAATCAAGACGGATCAATTTCACTTCTTAATAAGAGTATCTAGAGCAATATCATGCTAACTAGTGGGCAAAGAGTCACCAAAAGAGCCAAAAAGTTATCACAAAAATTATTCTTTCCCATGCAACTTACTTTTTTGATTTAAAACCAAAATTCTGAGGGGTATTCTTTATTCACATTTCACATACAAGAGACTAATTCTATTAGTACCAAATAATCCAAAAGTCTTCACATAACAAAACAAGACTAATTCCCTTTAGAAAGTCGTCACGCCATCCATCATAGGAAAAAGTCACCCGGTTCAACACAAAAATATTCCTCGGGAAAGAACCGTAGCATAAAGAAAACCCAAGGAGATACTACTAAAGAAATAAAAATAAAATAATGAAACTACTAAAGAAAATAATTAACAAAAGCAACTAATACTAAAGGAGCAAAAATAACATAAACTAAAAAGTACTAAAGAATAAATAAAGGAAGAAAGAAAAAATAAAATAGAAAAATAACGGTGACTAATCTGCACATATATAACTACTCACAACTACGCTCGGCAAGAGCACATGATAAGCAATAAAAAAATAAGCCCGGCAAGGGAACACAATATCCATACAACAGAATAAGCCCGGCAAGGGCACAAGTCGAGTATCAATGTATAAACAAAGTGTACTCCCTAAAGCTACCCCCAACTAACAACATTGCAGTGTCCTCACCGCACAATATCGAAATAAAAATACAAGTAGTTTGAGGGTCTCCCTGAGGTCTGCATCAGACTAGCAGACTGCGGGAGGAAGGCTAATCACTGCCGTGAAGAACTCTTGGCCTCATCATCATCTATCTCATCAGCATTATCACCGGCGATATTTGACATGAAAAAATACTCCTCGCTATCATCGTCATCCTCAACTGGTATCTTCCTGTTCAGCTATACCCATTTGAAGATGGCCTTTATGCCTCTCCACATCTTGATCATAAACTTGCCCTTCTTCTTGTTCTTCACCTTCTCATTTTGGAAGTCTGACTGAAGAGATGCATGTGCCTTGGCCAAGTTGCCATAGGCTGTCTCGAGTATGCCAACAGATGCTGCTATTTTCTCCTGAGACTCTGCCTGCTTTTCTGTGCATCTAAGTAGGTCTTCATGTCTTCCCTGGTGAAGTACTCGGGCATAGGCTGGGAGGATGAGGGCCCACTAGGGAGCTGTGACACTATGTCACGAATGGATGCAAGCTGGGAGTTTAGCATCCCAAATGGTCCCTCAGGTGCAGCTGCCTGTGAGGATGACTCTGGTCCGGCAACAGTAGTGGTGACTTTCCTCTTCTTGCTCTTTACTGCACTACCCTCGCCCATTACTCTCAATGGATGAAAGGACCCTACGTTGTCGTCTAACAAATACTCTCTTAGCTCCCTCAGGATATAGTGACCAACATTCACAGGAACGCCATCTAGAATGCATGCAATGATCAAGGCTCTAGTGTAGGAGACATCTGAAACATGTCCACAGGGTGACACCTATTGCAGAGGATATTGAGCCACATCTTGGCTTCAGTTGTGAAGTCGATCGACTTCAAACCCTTTCTCCTATTGGCCCATTTTGCTCTCATGCTTGCAGGATAGAGTTTAGAAACAAGCCATTCTCTGTTGTCGCAATGATCCTTTTCTCACACTGGCTCAAGTGGATGGTTAGGAATCCCGAGTATGTCATTAATCTGCTCAGTCCCAAACCTCACTGTCTTACCCCTTATGGTGAGTTGTGGGTCAGCAAAGTTTGTACGCTTAAGGTCCGCGTAAAATTCACGAACCCATTCCTCATTGGCTTTGCATGGAGTAGGAACGAAGCATGACCATCCGGAGGTTTGTAGACGGCCATAGGATTCTGGGAGCCGCTCGGCCAATTTATCCTCGGCGATCCCATTTCCAAGCACGATCTTCTTTGTGATAAGATTGTCATAATACCGGCGATGACAATCAGCAGACATGAAGCGTAAATTATCAAATGGTTCCTCAGCCTCCTCCTCAATTTCATGATGAAGCGGAGCATTTTCGTTCATGTTCGGGTCCATTTTAGCTCAAAGTACCTTCAAAAAATCAAAAAAATGTTAGTCGGGCAGTAGAATCACGTTAAGAAATTTAAAACAATGCAATTAGGCCAAAAAATCAAGTTGAATGGGCCTGGGAAGCTCCAGATGCAAAGCTACTGGAATTGCAGAAGGTGCCCAGTTTTCGCACCCACGGAAAGAACATACCGTTTTTACATGTATACCAAGCAGGGTTGGGCCCAAATGAAAACACCTTCTCCTACGCGAAATAGGACACTTTATCGAAACTGTATGTGTGCGGCCGCGCACCTAGAAGCATGCTCGCGCACTTGATCGCGCAATTTTAACCCTGTTATGCCTCCTATGCACGCCCAATGCATGACCAGTGCGTGGCCGCGGACGTGGATGGCGTTCTGTTAGGAATTTGGGAAAACGTAAAACAAGAAAGATGTAGCCCATTTAAATATCTTTCTAACGATATATTGTAGAACCCAAACGGATATCTGAGTGAAAAGTTATGTGCATTTTGCTGGACATTGGGTAGTATGCCTACTCGATTCTTCGTTTCGTTCTTAAAGTGCACTATCATCCATTGATCCCCGAACACGATCCCGGCTTGATTCCTTGGGCTTTTACTCAGACTTCAAAGATCCAAATCAATTGAATTCATTCCATAACATCTACATAGCTCGGAATCACTCCTACAAGGCAGAAAACACACAGTTAGTGCAAAACACTAGCGATTAAAGCTTCAACTCAATTAAGTGCAGTAAATTAGAGTGCGATAAGCGACTAAAACATGAGATTATAGCCTACCATCAATTACCCACACTTAAATCATTGCTAGTCCTTAAGCAATCAAACTACACTTCATATAGACACGACCTTACTAAACAACTCTCAAGACTCATCACACCAAGAATATTTGAAATCGATTAAGCACAATAGTGTAACATCCTCGCTTCAAGATTTGACTCACAAGTACCACGCATTATTCACAACTTACTCACTTACTTTAACATTGAGATCAACGACATTACCTTTCCTTCATGAATCATGTGCCCTCACATAACAATAGAGAGTAGTTCACACTTCACACACAGTGAAATTTAAGAACAATCAGGAACTCAAGATAGAAAGAATTCACTCATTCTCAGAAATGACATTCATGTGCCACAAAAGATGAACCATAGGCCTGCCCGTAGTGTACTACTCTACTAATTGAGCTCATTCAGTCAAGTATCAAGTAGGACTTTAATTGGTTGTAATGTAGGCTGCGGGTCGGGTAGGATACATTTAGATATAAGAGTGACTACACCTTCCTAAGCACTTTAATACATATACTTTAACATTCAAAACCCCAAACTTATGTCAAACCATACTCCTCCTTCACATCAATATAAATTGTCTGCCTACTTCTTTAAAAACAATTACATCAACAATCACCACTATCAAAGAATATTTTTCACAACAATACAATATTTTTTTTTTCTTTCTTTTCTTATTCAATTCAAGTGGATCTTACTTTTTCAAAACACTTCACCTTCTTCCCTATTTCATTAGTTCCCCTCAAAAGTCAAACCACCCACCCCACACTTCAACCTTTACAAAGTTCATAATAATTTTTAAGTGCTCATGAGAGGTGAAAAGGTTCAAATAGATGGTCAATACAAACAAATGGGCAAGGCTTGTAATGTGGTTGCCAAAGAAACAGGATTACGGGCTCAAAGGGATTAACTAAGATACATAACAAAACGGTGGGTAATAACATATAACTGGCTCAACAAAGAAACGTTTATATCACTTCCAAGACTGAATAAAACTACTATTTCACTTAGCAAACACACGGGGAAAGTTCTAGACATCAAATGCAATGCACAGAATTATACAATCCTCACACACACATGACACATAACTCATTCAAGATTGGAGTCATCAAGACACTCTAGTCAAAGCAATTACGCAAAGTTAAGATCATACAATTTAAGGAACTTATACAAGAGTCAAAAATCGAGCCTAAGCGTCACACTAAAGCACTCACTACTCTCAAGGCACAACAAAGTCAAGAGGTATTGCTTCGATTCAAATCATAGCACAAGGTTTCCTACTTCTAACAAAAATAAAAACTAGCTACGCCCGGTGTTCATACCCAATTTTTCCCTGTATATTTCAATATGCAAAATACCTTCAAAATAGCCTGTATATGCATATATAAGCATGTCCCAATGTTTTACTATTTTTCCCTAATTTTCAAAGATTTTTAAATCAACTTATTGCTTTATTTTTATCTGGAAAAACCCAATAATTACTCCAAAAAATACCATTTTGGTGATTTATTTATTGGATTATCATACCTATACAAAAATATAGCTAACATAATTTTTGCATATTTTTGTAAATTTGCTTAGTATTTTTAAAGCTAAATTGCATATAATTGCAATATTAGCCTCTTTTAAGATTTAATTGTGTTTGTATTTATAAAATTAACTCCAATATCTTTTATTTAATAATTATGTATTATTAATCATTTTAGTACTTTTAATTTATTCCCAAAAATTATTTTACTGTTTTTTATAAAATAAACAAGGGAAAAATGGCTATTTAAATATTAGCCCATAGTCATTTCAATTTTGGCCTGATTTGGCACCCAATTGAACCCAATCCTAAAACCCAATTACCCAGCCCCAATATTAAACTACCCTACCCACGACCCTTTAAAAACAACCCGCCCGGATCCCTACTTAATCCAGACCGTTGATCACAATGATCGACGACCACCATTTAACCTTTCCTTTTCTAATTTCCCATTACCCCAAACCCTAGTCATTTTGCGCCTGCAGCCGCCCTTGAATTCCCCTTCTCCCAAGCTCCCTCAGAAACCCTAGCCGCCTCCCTCCACTTCCACCCTAAAATCACCTGAATCCATGGCTTCCAAAGCCAATAAAGGCCTGTACCTGCCTCCTACGACTCCTACATTGCCTGGTTACTATGGTTTCGAGGTCAGACCTTGAAGAAGCTTGGCCCAGACTTTGTTTCATTCGAGTTCTATGGCTGTCTCCGACCTTGCTCCGGCCAGCCATGGCTGTTCAAGCCTGATCTTGACTTCTCCTACTTAGACCAATGACTTTCCAAGCCTTTCTCACCATCTGGGTTCTTCTGAAACCCTAGCCTTCGAGGTTCTTCTGATTCTTTTAGATCCGTTGTATATCTGTGGTTTCTCTAAGCTTTTAAACATTTTCTCAAAGTTTCTTCCAAAACTTTACCTTTTCCAATTTAGGGTTCTGTTAAGTCATTTCAAAGCTTTTCTGATTTTTAACATGTTCTACTGTGCTTCTTATGTTGTTCTTCTACTATGTTTCTTATGTTGTTCTTCTACTGTGTTTCTTATGTTGATTCTTCTACGGTGTTTCTTATGTTGATGCTTCTACTGTGTTTCTTATGTTGTTCTTCTGCTGTGTTTCTTTATGTTAAAAGTCTTAGTTCTTCTTAAAGTTTCTGATTTTATTTTCTTTGTTGATATTTTTGCCTGATTCTCTTGTCTTTCATCTCTATACTCGATTGATGATGAAAACCCCAAAATTTGGCGTTCATTCGAGTTTTGAGACTATTTGCTACGCGATTTGCTTGTTCCTTATCTCTGAATTTGTTTGATTTCGATGCCCTAATTCCTTTGGACCTATTCGAGCTTCTGAAAACGGCTTCGTCTATTTGAAGTTGCTCGACTGGATTCAAAGTCCTGGTTTCAACTTCTGTTTCTCTATGTGATTTGGTTTCTTGCAATCTTTGAACTAAATTATACTTTCCAGAAAGGTTTTTTACTTGACTCTTTTGCATGCTTCTGATACCCTCTTCTCCCTATTACTAAATTTACCTATGTGACTACCATGTTTCACTATCTAAAGACTTTGTAATTATTATTGCTGCTTCTCTTTGCCATGGTTTAACCTCACATGCCTAATATTTGTGCACTCTTTATATATACTAAATTTCCCTCCCAAAATAACCCTTAATTGTGGAGTGATTTCAGACCTCCTTGTGTAAGCCTGATTGGTTCTTTCCTTGTTTTACTAATTTCCCTGTGTCTTAGGTTGATTTGAAAACTTTCCTTAGCCTTTCGATTCTCCTATTTCTGACTTGGTTATTTGTAACTTTGAATCCCTGACTCCTTGATTTACTATGTGCTGATTGATTTATTGTGTTTCTTACCTTATTTTGTTAACCGTGTATTTCAAAGATTCTTCATTAATTCTTCCCTTAATAAAACTCCTATGAATTTACCCCCAATTATCTACTTTGCACAAGATGTTTACTTGATCTCCTTAAATAATTTCTGTCCATTACCGTTTAAGTTTGAACTCCTTAATTAAAGGAAGTCCATATACTGATTGATTTTAATTGGTACACAGTTCCATAATTATTTTCTTGCCTTATTTTCTACCTGTTTTCACACTATAAATACCTGGCTTTTGCATTGACACACACACGAACACTCTTAGTTTTCTGAACTCACACTCACATTCAAAAAAAAGCATTCTCTCTTGTTACTTGTACTGTGGCCTGTTTTTCAAAGTCCTGCTACTGCTTTTACTGTATTTTGCCTCCTTGAAACTGGTATGTACTGATTAAGATTTTCAGCAATCACAAACAATGTGTTTATTTAATACCTTTACTTGCATGTCTACCTACTGTTTGTGCTCAGTTCAGCGTTCACTTTAGCTTGCTATAATCTTCTCCTATTATGAATCCCAAACCCTCATACCCCAATGTGTTTGATATTAAGGGTTTGTTTGAGGCATGACAGTATTAAATATTATTGTCCATGGCTCAAACTTGATTCCCCTGGAATCATAACCTCTATGTCACCATCATGTGTTGTGCATTCTTGTTGATTCTGTAAGCATAACAGAACTCTCTATTGCTGTGTATGCCCAAGATTAGCTAATGCCTAAGTACATAGGCTCTTTGGCAATTTCCCCAATCCCTGAACCCTTTGTATGACTTGTTTATGACTGTTTCCCAGCCCCTTCTCCCTCTTCTGTACTTTCTTAGTTCTTTAAAACTCTGTTTTCTTCACTCTCACTCTCTCTTAGACTTAAGTTCCTCCCCCCTCTTGTGAGCCTTGCCTTGGGACCCTTTGAGTTCCCTCTGAACTTGGACACTTGAGGGCTGGCACTTCCACGCTGCACTTGTCCCCTACTCTGGTGATACAATTTGGGTGTGAGCACTGCCCGGAGTCCCATTGAGGCTCTTAGGGAACTCTGACACACTCAAATAGGTGAAAGGCTTTGGATCAATGGTCTTTGAGTTTGTCTATCTCATAATTCAGACAGGAAGTCTGAATCAGGCTCTCCTTTGGTTGTGTTTTTTTTTTCCTTTTTTTTATGTAATTTATTCATTTTGGTTTGTAATAAGTTGTAATAAACGCTTGGGGCTGGCTAGTGAAAAAAGGGGATGGGTAACTATTTATGCATAGGGTAGAAAATCATGCCTATAGGTCTATTACAATTCTGTATATGCAAATACATATAGAAATCATGCCTATAGGTCTATTCTAATTCTGCATATGCAAATACATATAGAAATTGTGCCTATAGGTCTATTCTAATTCTGCATATGCAAATACATATAGAAATCATGCCTATAGGTCTATTACAATTCTGCATATTCAAATACATATAGAAATCATGCCTATAGGTCTATTCTAATTCTGCATACTCAATACACATAGAAATCATGCCTATAGGATTGTTCCAACGCCATTCAAACTGCATTTAGATACCATGTCTATAAGGTTCAACTTCTGCATTTAGATACCATGTCTATAAGGTTCAATTTCTGCATTTAGATACCATGTTTATAAGTTTTAAAACAAAGTCCTGCATCTAGAAACCACGTCTATAAGTGTCTAAAATCAGCAATATGTAGAAAACATGCCTATAGGAGTTTCTAAATGAATCTGATTCGCCTCACTCAGTGTTAGATATAAAATCAGTAATAATGGATACTGGCAGTTGCAGAACTTGTAATCAATTCGTTTAAATTCAGCCTCTCTTTTATAATCTGAATTCCTCGCTTAACCAAAGTTTAGCAAGCATGCCTATAGGGTTTTCAAACAATTCGTTCGAGTTTTAATGTCTTACTACCTTCTAAATTCAGTAGATATCATGTCTGTAGGACCCCGTCTTAACACTTAGGCAAGCCATAGGGTAAAACTATAAATTGAATCTGTTTTAACAATTACAACCAGTAGGCAGGCCTGATTCGGGCTTCTTATCTGAATTATGTAATGAACCAGTCTGCCTCAACTCTTAAATTCTCTCTCACATTTAGTATTTAATCAGACTTAAACAGTATGTGAAAGTCATGCTAATTACGTGCTTTTTGTTCAAGGAGGTATAATTGAGCCCCTGTTTGTTTATATGCTTTTCCCCTAAAATGTGCAATATGTGTTTTGTATGTCGCCTTAGATTTTACCTTTTGAGACCTCAAATAAGCCCAATATCCCTCCCATTTAGGATTAGTAGTCCTAAGTGCCTCCGGGACTGATAGGATTGGGGCGGGTAATAGCATGCAATAAGTAATCGAGACCATTCTGCGCTTTAATACCTTAACGGGATGGGAAGGGTAGATATGGATATGATGACCATGCGATAATGTCACATGTAGCCCCTCATTGAGGAGTGATTACCGGGCATTGTGTGGGGTGATCCATATTATTAATAAACCTAGGACCCCTCTCCCTTTATTCTTTATTTCTTTCTTTTCAGCATTTTAACTCTTTATTTTAAAAATCAGCTTTTCTAATTACTCTTTCAAGCCTTGTTTACTTTCAAACCTTTATGTGATGAAATCCCCTCCTATTTGAGCCTTATTTGTTTATATGCTAATTGTACCCAAATTCACAATAATTGTCTGGCCGGGAACCACACTAGTGGATTCTGAGGGGTGCCTAACACCTTCCCCTTAGAATAATTTCAAGCCCTTACCCTATCTCTGGTTATTCAAATCGAACTCTTCTGGTGTCCTAATGCACCCTAATCATTAGGTTGCGACTCTTTAAAATTTCAAAACCCCTTTCCCACAAGGAACGAGTTGTCCCTACCAAATGTCAAAAACCCGATTTCGCGAGAAAAAGGGGGCGCGACACCCGGTTCAAACAAAACCCTTGGAAAAGAACCGCGACACAAAGAAAAACCAAGAAAGAATTATTACACTACCTAGCAGAAGAAAATCTATTTTGTTCTTTTTCTTTCGACTTTAATCCCTCAAGAAACCCGTCGAATGATATCTATCGTCGGGAAAAGTCAAAAATTCTAAAATCTTTATGGATTTTTTTTCTAACTACTAAAAAAACAAAAACTAACACATACATACAACATACGATTACCCCCCACCCCACACTTTAAGTGGCATGTCCCCATGACACACAATTGAAAAGCATAAGATAAAGGAAACTTCCCTGAATCTCTAGTCGGGGTTTGAATCAAAGTCTGGATCCATTCCACGTGCCCGAACTAGTGTACACATCCACGCAGATAGCTTCTTCTCAGCCTTCTTGGGGTACACCTCACACTTATCTCTCTCAATAATAGCAGCCTTCATTTTCACGCCCTTCACCTTCCACTCAACACTCGCAGCTGGCTTCTCCTTTTTCACTCCAGTTGCTACATTCATCTCAAGCGTCACCGTCTTCTCATCCACTCTAAGCATGAGTTTTCTATCATGTATATCTATGATTTCTCTACCCGTTGCTAAGAATGGTCTTCCTAGGATGAGGGGACCTCCTTGTTCTCCTCCATATTAACCACTATGAAATCTACAGGAAATACAAACTTATCCACCCGCACCAACACATCTTCTCGGGTGTTATAGTTGTTTGATCGGCCAGCTGGAAAGATATAGGCACCGACCTTATCTCTCTAGTCTCTTTCTCCAGTTACCAGTAAATAGATAATGGCATTAGATTAATTGAGGCACCAGAATCACATAAAGATTTATCAAAATTAAGAGTGCCTAAAGAGCAAGGTATAGTAAAACTCACTGGATCTCCACACTTTTGTGGGAGTTTATTTTGCAATATTGCACTACAATGCTCTGTGAGTTTGACCACTGAGGTCTCTTCTATATTTCTCTTCTTTGTAAGAATCTCCTTCAAGAACTTTGCATAAGTTGGCATTTGTGTGAGAATTTCAGTGAAGGGCAGGTTTACATTAACCTGTCTCAGCATGTCTAAAAATCTCTCGAACTGCTTGTCCAGCTTTTCTCTATGGAGCTTTTGGGGAAAAGGTAGAGCAGGCATGTGCTTGCTCTCTTCATTAGATTCCTCCCTTCTTGAAGTTTCCTCCTTCTTCTTTTTTTCAGCTCCCTTCTCACCTTTCTTCTTCTCAGTCTTTGTATCATCTTCAATTTTCAGCTCCTTCCCAATTTCTTTTTCAGGCGTAGCTCCTTTTTGAATTGGAGAGGGATCTTTCAACACTTGTCCGCTTCTCAAGGTCACAATATTAATCGTTTCTTTGGGACACTTTTGAGTATTAACTGGCAGAGTACTTGGGATTCTCTCAGATAATATAATTGCAATTTGTCCCACTTGTCTCTCCAAGTTACACAAACCTGTCCCAAGTTCTTTGATAGCTGCACCATGAGCATCTAATCTCTTATCAGTCTTGACAATGAAGGATTTTATCAGATCTTCTAACCCAGACTAAATTGGCTATTGAGGTTGAACTACGACCTCGACTGATTCACAAAACCAGGAGCCCCTTGAAATCTGGGGTTATTTTGTTGCCATGCATTTGCTGTACCCCCAGGTGAACTCTATGAAAAACCGGTGTGCTTCTGACCCATAGCATTAAAGTTATAATTACCCACAACATTAACTTCCTTAGTTGAGTCTTGATACTCATGAGTAGGGTGTCCTCATCCACATATGTCATATGCTGCATGAGGCTCATTCTGTATCGAAGCTAAGATCAGCTTCCTTATTTCATTTGCCATGGCATAAAGCTGTACTTGTACAGATATGTTAGCATCAACCTGGTGAACACCAATTAATCTTCTTCTTTCAGAAATCTCAAAGGGCCACTAATTTGCATCTTCATACAATTCATCAAGAATAGTGACTATCTCCTCTGGAGTCTTCTTCATCAATGGACCTCCAGGTGCATTACTCAATGTTCTTCGCGAGGTCGGTTTCAATCCATCCCAAAATTCTTGAATTTGCATCCAAAGTTAAATTCCGCTATGTTAACACTTTCGCACTATCTGTTTAAACCTCTCCCATGTTTTTTAGTCTCATTCTGGCTGAAGTTATGGATCTCTCTTCTAAACTTGCCTGTTTTAGCTGAGAAGAAATATTTTGCAACAAATTTTCTGGTCATCTCCTCCCTTGTTCTAATTGACCCTTGAGGCAAGCTTCGAAGCCAGTGTTTTGCATCATCTTTGAGAGTGAAGGGGAATGCCTTTAAGTAAACTACATCTTGTGAAACACTACTGTACTGAAAGGTGTTCATTATCAACTCGAAGTCCATCAGATGATTGTTTGGATCTTCGTTCATCTTTCCTCTGGAGACACAGCTGTTTTGAAGAGTTTGAAGCAACCCTTGCTTCAACTCAAAATTATTAGCTGCAACTGGAGGAGGTCTCACACTGGATATGCCTTGGTTCTAGACCGATCTATCTTAATCACCAAGTGGTCTCCCTTGGCCGGGAGCTACGTTTCCGAACTGATCTGCACCCATGGGCTGATTCTGAGATATTCTTCGAGCTCTCTCCTCCTCATAAGCAATTTGTGCATCTCTGAGTGCTGCTTCTTCAGCATCTCTCGCAGCTTTCTCTCTGAGTTGGGCTGCCTCTCTTGCAGCTAAATCAACATGATCATCATCTCCCGCCATCTTTTCATTGGTTGAGGATTGCCCAACCGTCTCTGTATTCTCGAGGAGATTTCTTTCTTTCCTCAACTGTCGTAGATGTTTCTGGATTTCTTGTTCATATGGTTGTAATTCTTTACAAGAAGATCGAGTCATGCACCAATCTAACCTGTAACCTGCACACGGTCAAAGAACACCCAAACGTAAAAAGAGAAAAATAAAATAAAAATCAAAAAGAAAAATTCCTGAATTAGCACTACAAACTATTTCAAACACTATTGATTGCCAATCTCCGGCAACGGCGCCAAAATTTGACGAGCTTGAAACACACACTTAAATATGCTCGCTAGTCGAATATAGTAAATTATAATATCGTATCCGCAGGGTTTGGAGTTAAACAATATTATCGTAGGTTGTAGCTATATTTTTGTCTAGGATGATCAACAATGGAGATTTATGTGATTTAAACTAGAGTTAACTAAGAGTCTAAACTATCGACTAATAACAATACTAAGCAAAGGAAGTTATCAATTTGGAGAAGATAGGGTTGATAGGATAGGTGCAAGACAAATGATTGGGATCTAACTCTAGATAATTCACTTCTAATGTTCAAGTGAGTGTCTAAAATTCACTTGGTTATTAGTTTAATTGTTTAGTAGAAACTCCTCTCTCGATTAACTCTCAACCTCACAAGATAAACTAATTTTAAGTACCTAAAGATATGCAAGAACTCGTAGTGGATTGGTCTTTAGGAGAACCTCTCTCTATTATTCTCCTAACTAGGTTCAATCAACAATTCAACTAGCCGCTTTCGATTACTAAGAAGAATTAATGACTTCAACCAACAAAATACAAAGCAACAATATCACAAGTTATGCCTCTCTCGATTACATGAACTAGTGAATATAGAAGCAATGATTAAAACATCCAAAACGATTCAATACATAAAAAATAAAGTTAGTTATCCACAAAAAAGTATCATTACACCAAATCCATCAAAGCCTAAAGAGAACTACTCCATGGTTATGGGTAATTCATCATAACAATGTTTAAATTAAAGGAAAACATAAACAATCCAAACCCTTGTCTTGAGTTGAGATTGAATGATGCATTCCTTGTACTCTTGCTTCTCCAACTTCTCCTAAGACTCCTTCGGTCTTAGATATGTCAAAAGTCCCAAAAATGCTATTTTTACATGTATATATACCAAGTACGGTCGGGCCCAAACAAAAACACCTTCTCCAACGTGAAATAGGAAACTTTTTCGGAACTGGATGTGCGCGGCCGAGCACCTGGAAGTGTGCTCGCACACTTGGTCGCGCATTTTTCACCCTGTTCTGCCTCTAGTGCGCGCCCAATGCACGACCAGTGCGCCGCTGCGCACGTGGATGGCGTTCTATTGGGAATTTTGGAAAACGTAAAACGTGAAAGTTGTAGCCTTTTGGAATAGCTTTCTAACGATATATTGTGGAGCCCAAATGGATTTCTGAGTGAAATGTTATGTGTGTTTTACTGAACGCTATGCAGTATGCCTGCTCAATTCTTCGTTTCGTTCTTAATGTACACTATCATCCGTTGATCCCCTAACACGATCCCGACTTAATTCCTTAGGATTTTACTCAGACTTCAAAGCTCCAAATCACTTGAATTTATTCCATAACATCTACATTGCTTGAAATCACTCCTACAAGGTATAAAACACACAGTTAGTGCAAAACACTAGCGATTAAAGCTCCAACTCAATTAAAGTGCAGTAAATTAGAGTGCGATAAGAGACTAAAGTATGAGATTATAGCCTACCATCACCCTTCTCGACCATACGTTGAGCCTTCACATATGAAATGACTCTGCTAGTGGAATGACCAGGAGTCCCTCTCCACTCCAATCGAGGCAACCCATGCATGGCTAATGTCATGTCTTGGTTGACAATCCAAAATAACATGATAATGTGACAACCAATCCATGTCCAAGATCACGTCTAAATCCACCATATCATGTAATAGAAGGTCTACCCTAGTCTAATAGCTCTTGATAGTGGCCAAGCAAGCATGATTTACCCGGTCTACCACAATAGAATCCCCAATAGGCGAAGACGCTTAAATAGGAGCACTCAAATAATCACGAGACATATCAAATTATGAAGCAAAATAGGATGACAGATATGAATAAGTGGAACTCGGATCAAATAGAACTGATGCATCTCTATGGCAAACTAGAATAATACTTGTAATGATCGCATCCGGCGACTCTGCCTCAGGTTTAGCTAGGAATGCATAGAAATGGGGCTGAGCCCCTCCACTCTAACTTCCGCCTCTCGTACAACCTCTAACTAGCTAGCCTTTACCTCTAATGGCCTGACCACCACCTCTAGCTGCCTAACACCCGCCTCTAGCTGGCTGAGCGGGCGGTGTAGCAACTGGTGCCTGAAGCAAAGCACGACTACCCTGCTGTGGAATGCTGCTCCTCAACTTAGGACAGTATCATATGATATGACCTGCGTCGCGTACTCAAAGAAACCCATCGACTGGCACAACTGCTGAGTCTGAGACGATCCCTGATGACCCGAATGAACATCGTAGTAACTCTGTTGTGGTGTTGCACTAATAGGAGCTGAAGGTGTGCTAAATACTAACTGCTGAGGATGAGACCCATAAGAACCACGACTGCCCTAAGCACCATGTGCTACCTAAAGCGCTGACTGAATCGGTATGGGAGGATGGTCTCTACCAACCCCTGCCTCCAGACAAGACACTACTAAAACCACCAAAATGACGAGGCCTCTTTTCGGATGTCGCCTCTCTGCACTGACTATGAATCATCTCGATCCGTCTAGCCATCTCTATGACTCTATTAAAAGAAATATCATCCTCAGTCTCTCTGTCCATCTGCAACCCGATACCATATGTAAGGCCATCTATAAATCTGCTCATACTCTCCCTCTCGGTAGGGATCAAGACAACTACATGGCGAGATAGGTCAACAAATCTGGTCTCGTACTGTGTAACAATCATGATACCATGCCGGAGGTGCTCAAACTGGCTGCAACAAATAGCTATGAGAAGTGATCCCAAATGGGTGGAGGTGAACCTTCGAGTTTGCCTTGAACATAGGCCTACTGCCATCTCTTGGCATAACCAGTCATCTGAAACACTGCGAAGTCGACTATTGTGCTACACCTCGTGCCAATGGTCCAGGTAATCATGTGTGTCCTCAAGAAGGTGTACCACCAAAATGAATAGGAAAGAGCTTGGTGAACTTGTCCAACCTCTTCAGCCCTTCAGAAGACATTGCGGGTCTCTTTTTGGACTGTGTAGCAATGTCAGGCTGAACTGCTCCAACTGCTGGAACTGTTGGAGTCTGATATATGGGAGCCATCTGCTCTGGAGTATGAGTAATAGGATTCTGGGCTCCTCCCCTAGCCTAAGAGACGATTGGTGCTACAGTAAATGAACCGGCCTGGGCCACACTCTCCATAAGGCCCACTAAGTGGACTAGAGCGTCCTGGAGTACGAGGTGGCAATAAACCCCTCTGGGGCTTGAGCTAGTCCAACTGGCATGGCTGGAGTAGGGATCTCCTCCTCCTGCTCGATCTGAGGCTCTACAATAGGTGCTGCAAAGCAGGCTTTAGGCCGAGTTATGTCCTATCCTTTGCCTCTGCCTCTGGCTCATCCTCGGCCCCGGCCCCTACCCCTGGTAGTGGTTGCACCCTGGGGCTCTGGATCCTGCTCGGCTTTTGGATATTGTGCATGTCCTCACCATCTGCGAGAAAACCAGAATAGAATGGCTCAAACATCAGTGATAGAATTAAGTAGCACGATAGAGAAAGAAAGATGTGAAATTTTCTAAAGCCCTATAGCCTCTAGAAGATAAGTACAGATGTCTCCATACCAATTCTCCAGGCTCTACTAAGCTTGCTCAAGACTCGTGAGACTTAGGAAACCTAGTGCTCTGATACCAAATTGTCATGACCCGAAATCCCAACCGTGCGGTCGTGATGGACCCTAATATCCACTTGCTATGAAAGCAAACTTTAGAAAATTAATTATCAAATTTTAACAGTTTAAAAAGAAAAACAGTAATAATAATAATTAACGATTACCGAAAACATAAATACATATGATAAATCATAAATACCACGGTCTATGCTAATCCTAGAAATTTGGTGTCACCAGAACATGAGCAACTAGAATACTACAAATATGGTCCGAAAGAAATACAACATTCTGAAACTAAAATAATAGTAAAAACACAATAGAAGGGCACTTCAGCGACAATGCTGAGCAACTCTACCTGAAGTCTCCTGTAGTAGTTGGATCCGAGCAAACTCCTGTATGCACCGCTAGGACCAATTGCTGCACCTGCACAAGAAGTGTAGTATGAGTACAACTGATCCCATGTACTCTGTAAATATCGAGCCTAACCTCGATGAGGTAGTGATGAGTCTATGACAGAACACTCACTATAAAACTGTACGACTAATAATAATAATAATAATAATAATAATAATAATAATAATAATAATAATAATAATAATAATAATAATAATAATAATAATAATAATAATAATAATAGAAAACAGAAATATAGATAAAGCAGTAAACTCATAAGTACAGAACAGGTAGGTCAACTAATAGATGGACCTAGAATAACATCATTTCATACCTCATATCACAGTACCGAGATAAAACACTACAGCTACAGACAACTACAATGCATCATACTCTGTTGCGGCGCGCAACCGAATCCTAATATTTATCACAATATCTGTTGCGGTGTGCAACCCGATTCCAATATCATATTAATATCTGTTGCGGCGCGCAACCCATTCCTAATACCAACTCTTAAACATAAACAACTCAAACCAACCAACAAATGAATTTCAACACAAAAAGGGAAATAAAGCGTACGGAACTTCAAGGAACTACTAGTACAAATAGAGAATAACCAATACCTCGTACTCACAAACCTCGACAATTCATAAATACAAGAACAACTAAATGACTCACAAAATTAGATATAGCATGATAATGTGCAACAAGTAACGTAAAGAAAATAAAGGCAAGTAAAGACATTAGATAATGAATATATACAATTAACACAAGTAGGAACATAAAGTAGGTAAGTAGATATTGAGCGAGAAATGAATGAATCAAAACACGTACTACTAATTGGTAGGTAACAAGGATGGCATGGATAATAAGTATGATAATGTAGCTATAAAAGCATATAATAAGAGATAACATGTAATAAGTGATGACATAAAGCTAAAAAGTCCATCCCGCATGCTTTAGCCCATGACAGTGCATATACACTCGTTACGTCGCATATATGCCATTTTCTCACATAGTTCACATAACAAATATACCAAGGGAAATAGAGCCCAAGGTATATGGGACCATACAGAATCTTACAAAGGATCGGTCAAGTGGCTTATAGGCTCGAATTATCTCAAGAGATGTCCTTATTGCACCCGGTGTTTCATGAGTCTATGCTGAAGAAGGTGGTTGGAGATCCATCGCTCATCGTTCCGGTGGAGACTATTGAAGTTAATGAAGAGTTTAACTTGTTGAGCGGCTTGGTATTTTTATGAGATTACTAATATGTATACTTACCATATAAATTTACTTGCAAAAAGCTTAGAAACATAATTTCATGCGTAAATATCTTTTAATAACGTGAATGCATGGAATTTAAAGGCATTGCTCCCATTTATAACCTGCCAAACTTTACACCAGAAAGTAGGCAGCTCTCCTATTGTCCATTCTCACTTCTCTTTGGACAGGTTATCAGCTCAATTTCTCTTTCCTACTTGTCTCTGAGCTCTTTCGTATATAAAGCAAACATAAGAGCTTCTTAGAAGAACTTCCTTTCTCTCTTTCATGTTCAAACAAAAATAGGAAGAGGTTTTCCATTTTGTCCTAAGAAGACAAAGATGTTTGCTTCTAATTTCCTCAGAAATAGCTTCAAGCTGGTCCGCCAATATCCTATATCACGTCACCAACTTCAACATTCCAAAGTCTATTCCAGACTACCTCAAACTTTTAACAGAATTAAGACAATGGAGCTGAAGCAGCAGCTGTCAAACTCAACTCCCTGCAGGTTTTTCTCATCATCATCTGCTTCCACCAAGGTTGGGTTCATCGGGTGGTATTTAGAAATGCTCAACTCTCGCCCCATTCTCACCAAAACCATCACTTGCACTCTTATCCTCACTGCTGCTGATTTGTCGTCTCAGGTACACACTGTACTTGTAAAGGTGAATCCAGGATTTTAACTCTATAGTTCGACCTTTGAAGTTCTTACTATCGAACCCATTGTATTTTTAAAATCATGAGTTCATATCTATTATTTGTTGCAATTTTAGAAGATTTTTAAACATAAATTTATTCTCTGCATCGAAATTATGGATTCAGTTGAATCAGTAGGCTAGATCCGCCTCTGTACTCTACCGGTGACGGAATTCAAGTAAAAACTAGTTTAGGAGTAAATTTCTTTAATTATGTGCAACTGTCTAATGCATGTTTGTGCTTTTACACTCTCAATAGACAATTGCTGGTTCACTGTCAGAGCAGTATGATCTAATAAGAACATTGCGGGTAGCTGGCTATGGAGTGATAATTTTAGGACCTTCACTTCATTTTTGGTACAATGCATTGTCAGCATTCTTTCCAAAGCGCGACGTGATCACAACATTTAAAAAGATAGCTTTAGGACAGATCGTATATGGACCTACCATGAATGCTATCTTCTTCTCCATGAACGCTGCAGCACAAGGTAGCAATCTGTCTTGCTTCTAGATTTATTTATTGTGCTACTTTAGTTGATATATATATATATATATATATATATATATATATATATATATATATATATATATATATATATATATATATATATGACAAGTTTCTGAACTCAAAGGTCCAAATTAGTCCTGATACATGCATTTTATTCTTTGATAATACCAGGTGAAAGTTATTCAGAGATTGCTGCCAGACTCAAACGTGACTTGGTTCCTACTGCTATTAATGGTCTTATGTACTGGCCCATATGTGATTTTATCACATTCAAATTTGTCCCTGTTCATTTACAGGTATGCTCAAGGACTCTTGGACCAATAGATGAAATTTTCACAACTTGGGATCACCGATCAGATATCTTTTTTACACAATTTTAAGTTACTCGTTTTAAAATTTTAAGTTATATACACAGAGGTGTAGTTTAAGTTACATCAGAGGACTATGGATCATTCCTTTTCATAATTTTAAGTTATATACACTTTCCATTTGCGGTGTAATTTAACTAGTCATAGCATATTCTCACTATCTTTTCAGGTTATCATATCAAAATTGATATGAAGAGTTACATATTACCGTAGTTCAATTTTGCATAATGTAAAACACTTGCATATTATCAATGCACACAACTTAAACTCTTTCATAAACATATATGTCTAGTTGAGAAGATTACTGAATAGATGGTGTTACTGTATTGACAGCCACTTGTGGTCAACACATTTTCTTACGTGTGGAATGTCTACCTGACTTACATGGCAAGCCAACAGAAAGTAGCTTCAGCATAATTCTGCATCAACTATCCCTGCTGTACCATGTCTCTGATTGCTAACAAACAAGCTGGATGCACAACTTTGGAGTAATTTTTCTTTTGATTACATGTTAGAGTGGTGGAGCAGAAATTAGCACAAGCAAATGTGTATTGGATATATTTATCTTAAGTTAACATGGTGTTTAACTCAAAAAATAATTTTCAAGGTCAAAGCAATTAATTTTATATGGCGGGCCACAAGCAACCGATTCAATTCACAAAATTTATATTTTTGTTAATACAACGTGATAGAGAAGTGAGAAATAAATTTAATGGCAGATAATATAATAAAAATAAAGCAGAGAATAAATAATTCTTATTGGATAATCCTTGATAGGATGATGACCCGAACAGAGCTTGCTGAGCCGAACTGTGGCTAACTGGGGAGCAAGGTGCTCTGAATTACAATTTATAGAATTGTAGAGAAGAAAATTAGATGAACACAATAGTGATAAAGTGTGTCTATTTATAGGGCTAGATCTGAGTAACCATTCTCCTTGAATTATGGGTCCATTACGAGTATTTACTCAATTCATTTGTTACTTTTGGAAGACTTGTAACAACTTAGTAAATGCTGGAATCCTGTAACTGACGAGTTAATTCTGTAACTGATGAGTTAATTCCGTAACTGATGAGTCAATCCCCTGCTTGTTGAGTCGATCCTGTGTCTGTTAAGTCAATTTCATAATTGATTGCCGTGTTCTGCCCGTTACAACCATTTATTGCATTTATGCTATGTTACATAATTGATTTGTAACTGATGGCGTAATAATGGTAAATCTCATGTAATCCGGAATTAATTGATTCTTTCCTCATTTATAATTATGATCTATTCTTCCGTACCTGATCCGGAGTTATTCTATGATAGTTAGTTTTGAGACTAACAGGTACGGTACGAGTATGCTCGATCCCGAGGGTGCTTCACATGTCACCTTTACATGTCATTTTTCACTTTTTTCATAACTTTGCTGACATGTGTCATCATTTAATAGACCCACGTGGCGAGTCTATTTTTTACTAATACAGATAGTCCCTCTACTTTTCGGTTACTCACTGTGATGTGACCGGAAAGTGAAAGATTTATCTTTTCCACCCTTGCATCTGCCTCATTAAAAAACCTTCCAGAAAAATCCAATAGGGACAAAAATCGGACAAAGAAAAAAAGAGTGTAGAATTTAGGCATTCAGATGACAACTACGTCACTTATTTCCTTTCGTCAATGAACGGTTGGTGCTGAAAAGATATGATTACCATAGAAAGCTTGATCTCAGATTTTTAATGTTCATCCAGAAGTTTTAATCTTTGAGTTTTGACTCATGAGGTTTTAGTAGTACCTAAAACATTTATAACCTCACAACCTTAGAGACCTGGGAAGTTAATAACTAGGAAATTTGTACTTTTGGTTTGATAAAGTCCAAAAATTAATGCATCTAGTTAACTTTACGATCGGATCGTTAGCTATTTGATTGGTTGACTTTAGAAGAAGAGTACTATGGGTACTGATCTGTAGAGCGTCCTTGCACGTCTTACAAATAAAATATTTTACAAGGGGAGGAAAGAGTTTTTCGAGGAAAGTCAGAGTAACCCCCGAACCAAACCTCGGCCTACTCACTTTCATCTCCAAGCTAGATGATATTTCCATTATCATGGCGGATGATAGAGAGAATTCTTTAATTTGAGGAAGATATAAGTACTGCAAATATAAGTACTGTAATCACGCTTGTCTAGATATTATTTGGTATTGTAAGGAATTTATCCAAGTACTATGTTTTCTTGGAATTTTATAAATTTATTTGAGTGCTCATATTTAGTCTTATAGACTTGAAATATATATATTTGGATGCATCATTTCATGTGCGATGTCTAAAAATTGCACCTTTTGGTGTCTGACTTTTAAATAAAAAATGACCCTTTTATATGTTTTAAACGCTATGAAGAGAACGTCTCTTTTTTACTTAGGCGTAAAATTGGATCGATTGATCAAGTAGACTTTTAGTCCTAAGGAGTATTAATCCCGATAGTATTTATGGGAGTATTGACCCCATTATGATTTATGGAAATATTGATCCCGGTAAGACATTGAGCGGAATATTGATCCCGAATAAATATATATCTTAGTAGATTTGTCCCGAAGAGACATTTAATTCGATTGGATGGTGAATCCAAATTGGAGTATATGAAAATATTTCCAAGTAGAGAAGGACACATGTCCGAATAATATTTGAGATTTTTATTAATATATACAGGATAATCGATCCAAGTCATAATACAATCATCCGTTAAGAAAGGCTTATATATTTAACTTGAATGGTCGTTATTGGACCGAATATAAGTCACATGTTTGTTCAAAGTGAACTTTATTCTGGTGGCATATTTGGGTATATTTATCTTAACTTGGATATAAAACTCTCATTTTTTTATCATGGAATTCTTGACTCTAACATGGAGTTCTCGATCCTTTTTGTGTACGTGTAGTATATGTATTTTTGAAAAAACCGCTTCAACATTATTTGAAGTGTTTATGCTTGATATGCGCAAGACAACTAACTGAGTTGAGATGGTGGTAAATAATGTCGGAATACTCTTAGGAATTTTATCTCCCAAGGCAATCGACTGTTTGTATCACTTCTTATAATGTCAAGTCAAATTGACTAATCTTCAAGTATAAGTAATCTCCCTAGTGTTCAAGTTTTGAGGTATGAGAACTCAAACACTAGAATCATAATTGGACAGTCCCCATTTTGATAATCCCCGATAGGATAGCTAGTTTCGATGTTGATGGACTTTCAAATAGTACAGTTCCAACATAGGGACGGTATCAGAGCTCTTTTATCAAATATTTTTTACTCTGGCCGGGAGCTGCGGGGGTTCCAAAATATTGTCGAGGATCATGCCATATCTTGATTTGAGCTATTCATACTGGCTTTGATGAGTTTTCGATTTAAAGCCTTATTATACTGGTGTAATTTTCATTACTCTCATTATAAATTTCTCGCATCATATATTTTGTTTGTCTGGGTCCATATGGCATTTTAGCTTAGGAGCCCTTAAATATTCTCAAATATAATTCTCCTTCAACAAGGCAGTACGGGATGAGATGCACTCAAAGTTATCGAGAGTGTGCTTGTCTTTGGGTAAAGTCCCATTCTGCAAGTACTCAATGAATTTATTATGGCAATTTCAAATTAAATTAGTCAAGCTTACCTCATTTTCATTCTAATTGATGGTAGATCAGGAACTGATATTTCTCAGTAATAGCCCGGAGTTGCTTCCGGAGTCAGTGATATCAACAGTAGATCCGAGACTGGCACATTCGGCTCGGTTTTCTTGGGCTGCATAGTTTTCTTGGATTTGGTCAATCGTTAAATCAACATTTTCCTCTGAGTCCCCCGGCTAATTTAAACCCTGTAGCACATGCTTTGTATGCGGCTTTGTTGTTAGTAATAAATTAAATTTTATGAATTATCTAACTAATTTCCCGATAGGAATTAAGCATTGTCCCTAACTCAAAACTTTTAATACTTGCGGACCTAATTATGTATGTAACGACCCGGTCGGTAATTTTGAGTGTTTGATGGTAGGCTATAATCTCGTGTTTTAGTTGCTTATTGCACTCTAATTCACTGCACTTTACTTGTGTTTGAGCCTTAATTGCTAGTGTTTTGCACTTATTGTGTCTTTTATGCCTTGTAGGAGTGATTCCGAGTGATGTAGATGTTATGGAGCTTATTCGAGCTATTTGAAGATTTGAAGTATGAGTAAAAGCCCAAAGGACTAAGCTGGGGTCGCGTTCGGGGGTCGAAGATCAAGTCTGGACGTCAAAAATTGAGATTTGAACTTCACTCTGAGAAAAGTCCACAACCGCGGCACGTGGGGCACCGCGGCTACCCAAATCCTGTTGCTTGACAGATGTTGAGCTCTCTAGATTTCTACGACCCTCGATCGAATGATGTTGGCCGAGCTACTTGGATCAATTAACACACGTTTAACTAGAGATTTATTCATGAGTACAGATATTACCAGTGCATCGTTATGGGGCTATAAGATTGCTTCCGCGTCCTCGTCGTTGAAAGACAGAGTTCCTTCTGGTATGTAATCTCGATTTCGTTTCTCCCTTGTGATGGATACTTTGACGTACTTTAACATTGGACCTTGAGGAACATCGACCCTTACGATGATCATATGAATGACTTGTTGATGCATCCGATAGCCGATACAATGGCAGCTGCATCACTATTGAAGTTATATTCTGATAATCGCGGTGCTTCTTTAGGTCCGATAGGCCTGTTGAAGTCGTTCTTGCTCATGAGCCCTCGAGAGCTCTGGCCTCGATCACTTCTCCTTTCATTTTGTACAGAATTTTGCCCAGATCTGCTGCTTCTACGATCCCATTATATGGCTGGTAACGATCTCTGTTCAATCTCGATTCTCGGTCAATATCCCTCTTGATTCTATCGACGGGTCCGACAGAATAAACGGACCTGGAAGGAGCCCCAAGTTGATCGTTTTGACCCTGATCTTCGATTGGTATTGATTATGCACATCAGACCAAGTGACAACCGGGTATTCTATCAGATTCTGCTTTAACTGCTGCAAAGCCACCGAGCTTCAAACATTGATTCCTTGGGTGAAATCTTGAACAACACAATCTTCAGCGATTGGTGGCAGGTCCATCTGTTCCATTTGGAATCGAGACACAAATTCTCTGAGCATTTCTTTGTCCTTCTGCCTTACCTTGAAAAGGTCCGACTTCCCAGTCTTAACCTTGATGGCCTCGGCATGTGGCTTTACGAAAGAATATGCAAGCATAGTAAATGAGTCAATAGAGTTAGGTGGTAAATTATGGTACCGTATCATAGCTCCCTTTGACAGGGTCTCTCCAAATGTCTTTAGCAAGACAGATTCAGTCTCGTCATCCTCTAGATCATTCCCTTTGAAAGCACATGTGTAAGAGGTAACATGCTCATTCGGACCGGTCGTTCCGTTGTACTTAGGAATCTCGGGCATGCAAAACTTCTTGAGGATCGGCTTGGGAGCTGCGCTCGGGGGAAAAGGTTTTTGCACAAACTTTTTGGAATCCAGGCCCTTCAATATTGGCGGTGCTCCCGGGATTTGATCGACCCTAGAGTTGTAAGTTTCCACCTTCTTGTCGTTTGCCTCTATCTTCTTTTCCCCCGACTCAATTCGTTTTGTCAGTTCCTCGAGCATTTTCATGATTGTAGGATTGGTCCCCGTTTCTTTATTGTTCGATTCCCTTAAGACCGATTCAACTCTGTGAACAACTTCCTGGGACGGCTCGGGCTCATTCCTACTCGGCGGGCGATTCTAGTTCTGGAGCTAGGCTATCGCCGCTTGTTGAGCCTGCAAAGTTTCAAAGATCACCCGTAGGTTGATTGCGCCATCTTCACCGCCATGTGTGTTTTGAGCGGCTGATCGAACATCCCTACGAACACTGCCCTCAGGATCAGTGGCCAAATTTGCGTTGATGGCTACATGTGAGTTAACATTGATTGGATCTACAGTAGGGACTCTGTCGAGATCGATCGGGGGTACGTCGTTCCCTGGTGTTATGTTATCATTTTCGTCGTGGTGGCCGAAATCATTGTCAACGTGTAGGGGTAATAACTGAGAGATGTACATTTTGGTCCTGGAATCAAAGATATTCCAAAGAACAAGTGTAAGATAGTGTGTGTTATGAAAGTTTGTACCAAGTAACTACTATTATCCTTAGCCCCACGGTTGGCACCAAACTGTTTATCCTCAAAATTGAATAACAATTGAATTTATACGCAGTTTTAAGGATATGTGATATAACTCGATACAAATTAAGAAAACAGATTAATATTGAAATTAATGATAAGAAAATGAATGCAAACCACACAAATTGAACGTCTTTAGCCTTTGAGTTTGATCACCCTCGCGAGCCAAGAAATGCCTCAACTGATATTAGAACAGAATAACAAGATGATGAGAACTAGAAATAACAGTGTATTGCTTTTTTGGCGTGTATTACAATGTTTTTTACAAATGATCAAATCCCCCTTTTTATAGCAGGGGTATTCTACTCTTGATACAATTCTATAAAAGGTAAAAAATCTCATGATTTGCTAATTAATCGGTCTTTCCTTGATACGTGCCGAGATTTCTGCCGTGATCTCCAACTGATCGCGGATATTTCGGCCTCCCGTTATTTGGCTCGACAAATTTCCCTCGATCTTGTTCGGTCTTGATCTTGTTCGGTCCCGGGGTCACGAGCTCGACGATTTAATTTCGCGCCTTGGTTCGATATAACCCAAGCCCGAGCTTTGACCTACCATGTTTCAGCCCCGATTGGTCACTCAATAGGCGAACCCGATTTCGATCGTATACAATTGGCTTACCTAGTCCTAGAGATTAGGTGTCATCGTGATCCCTATGGTGGGATTTGGATAGTAATATAGACAAAGAAATTAAGGACTCCTTTTTCATGAAATAGGATAAGATTTTTCTAATGCATCTAAACCCCCCTTCGCGATTAACATTCTCGTACAATTCAACTTGTTTTCCCATTGGTTAAAATATTTCCATCTTTTTGTATACAAAAAATTTAAATAAGGTAAAGTTCTGACCTTGTCATAGTTGATTGAAGTGCAGCCTCTTTGTTCCAGTTTAAATCGAAAGCCTCCTATAATCTTATCTACTATCACGGATGGCAAGACCTAACAAAGTCTATTGAATTATTAAAACCTATGTTATTGTAAATAGTAAATAAGCATATATAAAAATTGCCACATCCAGAACAGTTTAAACCACCAATTGACCAAAGAAAAGAAAATATAAGGACAAGATATAAAATAATATATATTTTTCAATAGAAGTTTGTTCAAGTAAAAATCTTAGTGTTTGTATTTTGAGAACACACAGGAACATATTAAGGGTTTGTTTGGAAAGTCACTAGGTAATTGGAATTGGTGTAATTACTAGGGTAATAATTACACAGCCTAGTAATTACAGAGTTGTGTAATTACGACGACATGTTTGTTTGTCGTAGTGTAATTACAATGTAATTACAAGTTTACTGTTTGATTGCACAAATGTAATTACACAGTTAGATTAAATTTTAAATGAAGTAAAGTTAATATAATAAATATATGCCTATTAATTTTTATAAGTATAAATAATATTATATTTGATATTTAATATATATATTATTTCATGAATATACATTAATTAATAATATATATATTCTTTCATGAATATACATTAATTAGTAATCGTATATTATAACTAATACTGTTAAAATAATACATATATATATATATATATATATATATATATATATATATATATATATATATATATATGTATATATGTGTGTGTGTGTGTGTGTGTGTGTGTGTGTGTGTGTGTTTCAAATTAATAATATTTAGTTTAGACACTTACAAAAACTAAAAACATATGTTTTGTAGAACATTATGGAATTCATGTTAGATAAAATAAATTAATAATTTTAATATGATGTCATAACATTATTCAAATGCTTGATAAAACTAATCTATCAATTCTAATTAAAAAATGAACAATATGCAATGTGAGCCAATACTACTAAAATAAGTAAATTGGAACCATGAATATAACACAATTTCAAAATCCAAAAAAAAAAAATAGTTTAACATATGTCAAACTCCAACATAATAATAGTAAGTTCCACTACGACTTAAGATTAGGAAACATAATAAGTTTATAACTACATTCAACAATGAAATTTTACTTTAATTGCATCAGTCATTATATGCCAAGTTTGTTAATGACTCATTATTTATAATATCAGGAGATGTAGTTTCAAAAAATAGAATAATAAAATAAATAAAAAATAAAATATAGGCAATTACATGAAATCACAAGAAGTAAAGGTAGAGAAATAAAAGATAAATAATGTACAAAGAAATATATTTTAAAGTTTCATAAGAAATTAAAATGTAAAAATAAAAATAATAGAAATAAGAAGTTATAAAAAAGTAAATTAAAATAAAAAAAGGAAAGAAAATAAAAAGCAATCTTGTAATTACACAGTGTAATTATTACCAATTCTTACCTCCCCTTGAGAATTGGAGAGTGTAATTACACCCTGCCAATTACATCCAATTCCATGCTCACCAAGTAATTATTTGACCAAACATGCCAAAATGTGTAACTACACTCAATTACACCTAAATCCAATTCCTAGGTGGCTTTCCAACAGGCTCTAAGAATGTTGTTTCCTGAATGCTAGGGTTTTCTTTGCTAATGGTGAACTGTAGATGGTTGAGAGAAAAAATTATAGATTGAATGGTCATGACTATTAAGCATGGCTATTGGAGTTTTTTCCAAAAGTTGCGTCTTGTCTAGGTTGTTTTTAAGTATTTTATCGTTTAAATTTAGGGGTTCCCATTAATAATTAAATAGCTCTAAAGTAACTAATCAACTACAATCTCTTATCTTTTAAATAATTAAAAAATTACAATTTTTCAAAAAATACAATTAATTTCAGAGACCTTCCATCACGTTTGACTTCATCACAGTGACCTCCCTCTTGGTTTACGATATTACGCTTAGCACCCTTATTTTTAATTTTCGTGTAACCATTCTATTAGCTTATCTATCATTAAGTAAAATATCATGAGTGAACTAATTTGCCTTTCTGATATATCCTCTTATGATTAATTAGTTTAATAAATCTCTTTTTCCAAATTCCGTTTCCATAAAAAATTGTGTTATTTTTAAATATTCAAAGTGGTATTCCATAATTGCTGAATATATTTCGTAAACTAGATCTGCCATCTTCACCTTTCAATATCTCATCGCTTTCCAGAGTGATAGGCCAGATTAAAAGTGCTTGTGCTCCGTGTTCCTGAGCTCATGCTGATTGCCGAGTTAGTAACATCATTAGATGAATGTATTAGTAGAAAATAAATGTGACACCTAAAATTATGTGTGGCTGACAAGGCATGTTACGTGGATCACTAAGAAGATGACATATGGAATACTGCATTAAAAGATGCACCAGTTACAAGAGGTACGAGCAAATCACTCACTAGATGAAGGGATACAGTTGCTCAAGTCTAAATCATTCAGCAGACACAGACTGAATGAATCAAGAGAGTAACAAGGGGAAGATTCACGTACCTCTAATTACTGAGGAAGAAGAATTGGAACCGTTATAGAATCTCCATAAACAGTTACGATTGCCAATCATAACGGTTCATTAATGTCATTAATGCTCATAATGATTCGGCCATAAAAGGGAGAAAACGTTATATTTGTAAATTCCTATATAAGGGAAGAGAATTTCACTTGTAAAGACATCCAAGACAATATTGGAATATATTCACTTTACTTTTCTGTTTTTCTCTATATTGACTTTGCAATAAGTTATTTCCTTACTTAGTCTTGTTCTTTTCCTTTCATATAATTGAGAAAGTACGAAATTTCTTGGTTATCAGTAACCCGAGTTCTTCTAAAAATAGGCTTTGACCGAAAGATACATTTTTGGTCAAATAAATTGGTTCTGTTACCGAGAATCTGATAATCTTTTTACTTTCCAAATTCATTTTTCTGTCAAACAACCATGTCAACTACCAACGACAACAACCAACAGAACCAACTGAACCGACACAATCAACAAGAGAATGAAACTCCAATCCTGTCACCCCAAACTTCTCCCTAGCACTCCCGAGAGGGGTCATTCAAAGATCAACATCACATACAAATAATCAGCAAGGGGACGATCAAACTGCTGAAGATCCATTGAAACAGCTAATTGTGGAACACGTCAACAATGCCCTTCAAGCTTTCGTTAGTGGATTACTAACTGCACCACCAACTCTACCTCCAACCAACACTGCAACCATAGAAAACCCAAGCTCGGGACTTGCTATTTCAGGCAGCGGAGGAACTCACAGCAAATCTCGCGATGGAAGGTCAGGTACCCCAAATAATTCTGATTTACAAAGTTTGGTACTAACTTTGCAGAAGCAGCTCAAGGAGCAGAATGATCGCATAGAATAGATACCTGGTGTACCACCTGTGATTAAAGGAGTGGATATCGATAAATATTCTCAACAGCCCTAGAAGCCAAGAGCCGCTCCCTTGCCGATTCCAAAAAAGTTTAAGATGCCCGATATTTCGAAGTATGATGGAACAACCGACCCACGAGATCATGTAACTGCGTTTACAACTAGCATAAAAGGCAATGATTTAACCAAGCAAGAAATTGAGTTGGTGCTGGTAAAAAAAATTGGCGAAACACTAACAAAAGGAGCACTAACATGGTAATCTCTTTTACCGGAAAATTCTATTGATTCTTTTGCTGAGATTGCAGATTCATTTATAAAAGCGCACTCGGGAGCTCAAAAAGTTGGAAAGAGGATGGAAGACATCTTCAAAATAAAACAAGGAGATACGGAGCTACTTAGGGAATTTGTGGATAGATTTCAACGCGAAAGAATGATGTTAACGCGTGTACAGGATAATTGGGCGGCCATGGCGTTTGCAAGTAACTTAAATAAAAAAAGCTCAGAAGCCACGAGGAGGCTCAAGGAAAGCTTACGAGAATTCCCTGCTACAACTTGGAATGATGTTTACAACAGGTATAGCACGAAGCTGCGGATATAGGAAGATACTATCACTCAGTCACGGGGAGATGAAAGAACAGGTTTGAGACAACCAGAAACTGAAAAAAGGTCCGGTAAGAACAAGTGCGAACCTTACATGGGACCAGCAGTATGGGATTCACGTTCTAAACACAAAAACCCGAGGTATGGTTCTAGATCAAGGGACAGAGATGCGGGTTCATCATCCAAGTTTGGAAAGGAGCCAGATACATGGGATAGCAATGTTAATACAAAGGCAAAGATTGGTGATTACAGTTTCAATGTCAGCACTTCTGAGTTGGTAGCTGTTTTAAGAAGTATGGGAAATAAGGTGCGGTGGCCAAAAGAAATGAGATCGAACCCTAGCAGAAGAAACCCAGATTTCTGGTGCGAGTTTCATAGTGATCATGGTCATAAAACACTAGATTGCAGATTGCTACAAGGTGAAATAGAGCATTGTTAAAACAAGATTATTTAGTCGATTTGTTTAGTGAGAAGGATAAGCAAGCATATATGAATAATAGACAAGAGCCACCAAGACCTCCATCACCAAAAAGAACGGTTAATGTGATAAGTGGAGGAGAGGAAGTCAACGGTGTGACGTATATGGTTGAAAAAAAGACGTCAAAAGTCACAGTTACCTATGGAAAGCGAGTTCGCCAAGTTTTGGAAGAAGACAACATAACGTTTGATGATGCAGACAGAGATGGCGTGATGATCCCTCACAACGATGAATTGGTAATATCTCTACTTGTACATGATACAAATGTGAAACGAGTTTTGATTGATATACATAGCTCTGTAAATATCATTCTTTTAAGAGTGGTAAATGAGATGCAAGCTGATGACAAAATGGTGCCCAAAGCATGTACCTTGTTTGGATTCGACAATTCAAGTGTTGTTATAAAAGGGGAAATAGTGCTCGCCACATTTGAAGAAGGTGTTGTCAAATATACGAAATTTCAAGTGATAGATACAGACATGGGGTATAATATGATTCTCGGCAGACCTTGGACTCATGATATGGACGATGTTCTGTCTACTTTACATAAGGTTATTAAGTTCCCTTCACAATGGGGAATTAGACAAATTCGTGGTGATCAGCAGGCTTCTAGAAGTATCAATTCAGTGGCGGATTCAAGCATAAAGAACGATGTTGCAGACAAAAAATAGCAATTACAGAATTCAGTTGAGGATTTAGCAGCACAAACCTCAACTGGAGATGGGCAAACGGATGTAGACTCAAGGCCTGATACCATTCAAGAGCCAGAAGAGAATGAAAATATCAAAAAAACAATTGAAGAACTCGAAGCAGTGGTGTTGTTTATACATTGGCCGGAACAAAAAAGATTACATCGGAACCAACCTGAGCGCAGAGATGAAAGGTAAGTTAATTTAATTCTTAAAAGCTAACGCAGACTGTTTTTCTTGGTCGCATTCATATATGACAGGTATACCACCGGAGGTGATGACCCTTAAGCTAAATAAAGATCCAACATATCCACCTGTCAAACAGAAGAAGAGGAAGCAAGAATCCTTCAAAAACCAGGTGATTCAGGATGAGGTACAAAAGATTTTAAAAACCGGGTCTATCCGAGAGATATATCCTAATTGGTTAGCTAATACAGTAGTAGTACCAAAAAAGAATGGTAAATGGCGAGTTTGTGTACATTATACTGACTTGAATAAAGCTTGCCCTAAAGATTCATTTCCTTTACCGCACATAGATCAATTAATTGATGCTACTGCAGGACACGAATTATTGAGCTTTTTAGATGCCTATTCAGGATATAATCAGATAAAAATGGATCCTTTAGATGAGGAAAAAACTTCCTTTATTACAGATAGGGGGACTTACTATTATAAAGTCATGCCTTTTGGTCTAAGGAATGCTAGAGCCACGTACCAGAGGTTAGTAACGAAAATGTTTCAAGAACACCTGGGTAAAACTATGGAAGTTTATATCTATGACATACTAGTCAAGTCTACACAGACGGGGGATCACATCCAACATTTGTCAGATACATTTCAGATTCTCCGTAAATTCAGTATGAAGTTAAATCCCAAAAAGTGTGCATTTGGCGTGTCTTCAAGTAAGTTTTTAGGTTTCCTTGTTTCTAACCGAGGAATAGAAGTAAACCCTGCACAGATCAAAGCCATTGAAGAAATACTAGACGTACTCACGAGCAAAATAGAGGTGCAGAGGTTGACGGGTAGGATAGCAGCATTGGGAAGATTTATTTCTAAATCTTCGGAGAAGAATTTTAAGTTTTTTCCAGTGTTGAAGAAGCAAATCCAATTTGAGTGGACCGAGGAGTATCAACAAGCAGTCAAAAATCTAAAAGCATACTTGTCTAACCTACCATTGCTGGCTAAACCAAAGGATGGAGAAAGGCTACTCATCTATCTCGTTGTGTCAGAAATGGCGGTAAGTGCAGTATTAGTACGAGAAGACAAAGGTAAACAATCTCCAATCTATTATGTTAGCAAATCTTTATTGGTTGTTGAAACCCGATATCCTCATTTAGAAAAACTTGCTTAGCACTAATCATGGCATCTAGAAAGTTGAGACCTTATTCAATGTCACCCTATCTCTGTAGTGACCGCTTACCCCTTAATAAATATATTGCATAAGCAAGAACTATCAGGTAGATTAGCCAAGTGGGCTATAGAGCTCAGTGAATATGATATAATATATAACCTAGAACTGCGATAAAATCACAAGTTTTAGCATATTTTGTGGAAGCGTTCAGCCCAGGGATAGTACCAGAAGTAGAGAAGGAACTGTAGGTGTTCAACGGGTCTAGTCCGGGTACTTGGACCCTATTTACAGATGGCTCCTCAAATGTTAAAGGAGCAGGTTTAGGCATTGTTCTAATCCCACCTTCGGGAGAAACTATAAGGCAGTCAATAAAGTGCCATCCTATTACTAACAATGAAGTAGAATATGAAGCTATAATTGCAGGTTTGGAATTGGCACGAGAGCTCGGAATAGTGCAGATTATAATCTAGAGCGACTCGCAGCTTGTAATTAATCAAATGCAGGGGACTCATATAGCTAGAGAAGCGAGGATGCAGCAATATTAGGAAAAGGCACGAGACTTAATCATATAGTTCAAATCTTGGAAAATCGTGCAAATACCCAGGGAAGAAAATGTTGAAGCAGACGCATTAGCTAATCTTGCGTCCATGGCAGAAGTGACAAATGAGGAAAACACATCCGTAATACATTTGTTTCATTCGACACTTGATCAGGACAAAAACGAGGTAAATTTCAATAATTCAACTTGGGATTGGAGAAGCGAGATCGTCAATTTTTTGCCATACGGGATTCTACCTGAAGATAAGAAAAAGGCTCAGGCACTTCGAAGGAAAGCTGCCCGTTAGTGTTTGGATCATGGCAACCTATATCGAAAGATGTTCGGTGGACCTTTATCAAGGTGTCTCAGACCTTCTCAAATAGAGTATATGTTGAGAGAAGTACATGAGGGACACTGTGGAAATCACGCAGGAGGAGGATCCTTGGTAAAAACTCTAACTAGAGCAGGATATTATTGGCCAAAAATGGAAGACGGTGCAAAAAACTTTGTGGGTAAATGTGACAAATGCCTATGGAAACAACATGCATCGCCCAGCGGAGCTATTACATCTGGTTATTTCACCATGGACTTTTATGAAGTGGAGGATGGATATCGTGGGTCCACTACCACAAGCCAAAGGAAAGGTACGATTTCTATTAGTACTAACAGATTATTTTACCAAGTGGGTAGAAATAGGTGCTTTCAAGCAAGTATGGGAAAAAGAAGTCAGGGACTTAATTTGGTGAAACATCATATGCCGATTTGGAGTTCCAAAAGAAATCGAGTGTGATAACGGCCCGCAATTCATAGGTGCGAAAATCACAGAATTCTTTCAGAGTTAGCAGATTAAAAGGATAACTTCAACATCTTATCATCATGTGGCTAATGGACAAGCTGAATCAACAAACAAGGTTATTATTAATAACTTGAAGAAAAGGTTAGAGGAGTCAAAAGGTAAGTGGCCAGAAGTGTTACCAGGAGTCTTATGGGCTTACCGGACGACAGCGAAAACAGGTACGGGAGAGACTCCATTTTCACTTGTGTATGGTGTTGAAGCCTTAATCCCAGTTGAAATAGGTGAACCGAGGACAAGATACACTCAAGCAACTGAAGAATCAAATGAGGAAGAGATGTGAATAAATCTCGATTTGCTTGAAGGAAAGAGAAAAGCGGCTTTAATAAGGATGGCAGTGCAGAAACAAATTGTTGAGCGATATTACAATCAGAAAGCTCATCTTAGATACTTTAAGATTGGGGACTTCGTACTCAAAAAAGTTTTTCAATCATCAAAAGCGGCCAATGCAGGAAAGTTGAGTCCAAATTGGGAAGGACCTTATAGGATTCGAGGTATTGTTGGAAAGGCTGCACATGAGTTAGAAATAATGGACGGCAAAGTACTCCCATCAAATTGGAATATTGTTCATTTAAATAAGTATTACTTCTGAAGGGAGAACCCCCGGTCAGGTATCATTTATGCGAGGTTTAGATTTATTCTTTTTTAATTATAATAATCATTTTAGATGATAGGCATAAAGCTAGCACACCAAATGATGATTTTAGACCTAAAAGACTCGCGGGATGCAAAATTATCCCCGGTTTGGGTTACAACCTTTCTGATGGAAATTAAAAAGGGTTAAGCAGTCGTCATCTAAAAATATACCTCCTAGTCCCGTATATATTTTCCTTTTTAGGAAATGGACCATATGGAAGTGATGATAGGCTATATTACGTATTTTATTCGCTTATTACACTTTAATTTACTACACTCTAATTGAGTTTGAGCTTTAATCGCTAGTGTTTTGCACTAATTGTGTGTTTTGTGCCTTGTAGGAGTGATTCCAAGCTATGTAGATGTTATGGAAAAAATTCAAGTGATTTAGAGCTTTGAAGTCTGAGTAAAAGCCCAAGTAATTAAGCCGGGATTGTGTTCGGGGATCAACGGATGATAGTTAAGAACGAACGAAGAATTGAGTAGGCATATTGCGCACTGTCTAGTAAAATGCACATAACATTTCGCTCAGAACTCCATTTGAGCTACATAATATATGATTGAAAAGCTAATTCAAAGAGATACAACTTTCATGTTTTACGTTTTCCCAAGTTCCAAACGTAACAGGGTGAAAAATGCGCGACAAGTGCTCCGCAGTCAGATCCACGGCTGCGTACAGAACATGGCCGAAATCCGCAGCCAAATCCGCGATTGAATCCACAGCCGCGGACGTCGCGAACTGGAAAAGTGTCCTTTTTCGCGTAGGAGAAGGTATAATTGTTTGGGCTCGACCCTACTTGGTATATATACATGGGAAAACGGTATTTTGAGCACCTTTGACATTCTTTTGACATAATTTAGACCTAAGGAGGCTAAGGAGACCGGGGATTCGACCTAAGGAGTCAAGAACACACTGGGAGCAAGGCGGAGAATTCTTCTACGAGTTTTTCACGTCCTTCTTCCTATTTCCATTATTGGTTATGAATTCTAGTATTGTATTTTTGCATACTATTATGAATATCTAATTTGTTATCTAGGATTTTGATAGAACCTCTTGTAGGATGAATTCTTGTTATGTTTTAATATAATTTAACCTTTGAATTTGTTTATTTGTTCAACTACGTGCTTATTGCAGTTGATTGAATGGCCATCGATTGATTGTTCCTATTTATTATGTGTTGCTTAAGAAAGGATACATATTTTGGTGGTTGTTGAACAACGTCACTCCTAACATATGTGAACTATCAATACATTGGGTTTAAAGGTAGGTTTAGAAATAACAAAGCCTTGACTTGGTCATAGTGAGCGGTTAGATGAAGCCAACTTGCGTAGTTCGAAAGAATATGTCTAGTAAATTATTGTAGTTGCTCGAGAGAGAATTACGGCACCTAAAGTGCTCACGATCAGTAGAGAATACATCGACGAAATTGTAGGGAATATAGCTGTAAGGATTCCGACAATTGGGGAAGTCATAACGCAAGACCTCCTTAATTTAGTCTCCAACCCTTTGTCTCGTTAGTTGATAATTTTACCGCTTTGTAGTATTTGCTAGTTAAGTAGTTAGAAATATAAATATCAATCTTTATAATTTAGAAAATTGTTCAAACTTGTCTTCTTATTGATATTAAACAGATATAGCTAAGCCTTAGTTCTCTGTGGGATTCGACTCTGGACTTTTAGACTGGATTATATTTGAAGCGACCGCTTAGTCCTTTTTATAAGGCATAGTTGGGCATGATCAAATTTTGGCGCCGTTGCCGGGGAACTAACGGTGTAGCTGTAGCTGTATATATTGCTAGGTTTCGAGTTTGAACTTTTATTTTATTTTGTTTAGTTTTGTTTTTTGTATTTTTTTTATTTTATTATAACTGTTGATTTGAGAAACATGTCATCTTGGAATTATGGGAATTTAGGTGTAGATAATTCTACTATTGATCCTCATACATATTGTGAAGGAAACCACCCGTATCAAAATTATCAAAATATTCCCGAGAACGAGTTATGTGCAACAACTCAATCTTATTTGTGGAATGTGTGTGATGTGTGTGGTGGTAAAAATGGTTACTTTCAAGGTTGTGCTTATATTTCTTATATTCCCTTAATCCCTTACTATGATGGTTCTACCTTTTCTTATGAAGTTAATAGGAACAAAGAACCTGGGATTGTCACGCCTCATTTTTCCTACTACACCTCCGGAAGAGGTATAATAAAGGAGTTATTTCCAACTTGAACTGAAAATCGAAACGGGATTCATTTATTAAGAGAATTCAGAGTCGCCACTTGGGAGATTTATGGTGTCCCAAGTCACTGGTTGAATCCCGAATCGAGGAAAAGAATGACTCTGTTTAACAGTCCACGAACCAGAAATCCGAGTAAGAAATTTTGTTAACCCGGGAGAAGGTGTTAGGCATTCCCGGGTTCCGTGGTTCTAGCACGGTCGCTCAACTGTCATATTTGGCTTAATTATCTGATTTTAAACAATTATGAACCTATGTGCAAATTTTAACTTTAACCGCTTTTATTTATTTTTTAAAGAAAATTGCAACGTTATTAAAACACGTCTCGAACCACGTTAAATAAATGCACCCGTGATTTTTGACATATATTAATACCGTTGAGATTTGGATTTGGGTCACATAAATGCGCACCCGAATTTAGGAAAGTAATATTATTAAACACGCGCCTAAAGCAACTACGCGTTAGCACTTTGCGAGGGCCATGTAATTTAGCTAAACGGCACGCCTCGAATTCTAAGGATCAATACAATATTAAAACGAGGGCCATGCAATTGTGATTTTTATTCGGCATGACACACCTCGGTTCCAATTTTTAAAAGAAGATTTAAATCAAACTTTGGAGGGCCGTAAGCTATTTGTGTTTCCTAGTACGACTCATCTCCCTACCAAACTTGCAATTCTAACATGTAGTAACTCTTCTGTTAATAAGTCTGACAAGTCAACAAGGGACAAACCAATTGAAATACAGGCATATCTCTGAAGGAGGAAGAAAGGATCATGGCGTTATAAAGTTAAGGCAAACTAAAAGAAATCATCTTTTTGTCCTTTCATAGAGAAATCTGCAACAAGACAAGATAGAGCTCGAATGTCGCATTTGGCAGTATGTCAATATATCTACATTCATTAATGCATTGTACTTGAAAAGCAAATGTATTAAAAAAGAAAACATGCCAACATCAGGTTTTTCATTTCCTCATTAACTCATTCAGGAGAAATACAAGGAAGATTTCATCGTACCAAGAAGCACACTCAAGAACTGAAACTTGACAAATCAGAGGAAAAGAAATTGAAACCTGCTTGGTCCTTCGTGCTGGTACCTCACACTTGGTTCCAACCATCTGGTTTGCTGTTGCATCCTTCCAATAGCTTTTCTTTCCATACTCCTAGAAAATCAAAACTACAAAAATACTACTATTATAAATATAATAAAAAACTAAAATTAAAGAAAGCAGTAAAGTTGGGTTGCCTCCCAACAAGCGCTTGATTTAACGTCTCGGCACGACGTGAATCACTTTCTGCCTCCACTTTGAGCATATGAATTGGACCCCAAGTTTTGATTCTGCTCTATGATCATGCTCCTGGGGTGGTGGAACGAATCTGAATAGCCCAATAAAATAATGTAGTATTCTGCACTTTTTGGCCTTTAGATGAGGTGTGTAATCCAGACTTTTTGGCAAGAAGAATTCCAGAATGTAAGCACCTTGTTCCTCATCCCTTGACTCCTCAAGTGGATCGGATGACTCTATTTCTATATCATCATCCAAAAACAATGTGGAAAAATGCTTGGAGTGTGGACCAATGTGCTTTACTACATGAAAATTGGGATTGTCAACATCCTTAGTATCAATGACAATAGAGTCAACTAAATATGTATCCTCAATATCCTTGGTTGACTCTAGTATCTCTTCTACGACATCGACATCCTCAAAATCTAGTTCGATTGATTGTTGGTGTTCTACTCTGGCCTTCTCCTCTAGCTCATCCCCGTATTTTTTTATATCCTCTAGTATAATGGCAATTTCTGCAGCCAATTCATGCTCATATTGGCTAATATCCAAAATGTCAACTTGTTGCACTTTACAAGGTTCAATTAATTTATTCGCTTGAGCCTCCAAGTTGTGAATAGTTGCCTCTTGCCTTTGTACCCGCAATTGTATCTCATCATATTATTCTACAAGGCACTTTAGCATATCTTCGATCGTCTTCAGGTCAGCTTCCCTAGGTTCTTTGTTCCTTCTATCCTCACAACAAAAAGAAGAACCATCAAAGTAAGGGGCTGGGGGAAGATAAGAAATATAAGCACAACCATGAAAGTGACCATCTTGACCACCACACATATCACACACATTCCACACATAAGATTGAGTTGGTGCACAAAACTCGCTCTCGGGAATATTTTGATAATTTTGCCCTGGGTGGTTTCCTCCACAATATGCATAAGGGGGATCAAAATTAGAATTACCAACATCAAAACTCTCATAATTTCAAGATGACATATTTCTCAATTTAATAAGTAAAACAAAAAAAATCAAATACAAAAAATAAAAATAAAAGTTCAAACTTGAAACCTAGCAATATGTACACCTACAGCTACACCGTTAGTTCCCCGGGAACGGCGCCAAAATTTGATCACACCCAACTATGCCTTATAAAAAGGACTAAGTGGTCATTGCAAATATAATCCGGTTTACAAGTCCGAAATTGAATCCCACGGAGAAGTAAGGCTTAGCTACAGCTGTTCAATATCACCAAGAAGACAAGCTTGAACAATTCCTAACATATAGATATTAAGATTCTTGTGTTTAACTAATTAACTAACAAAATAAAATAGTAAATTAACAACTAAAGATAGTAAGGGTTAGAGACAAGATTAAGGAGGTCTAGAGTTTTGATTTCCCCTATTGTCGGAATCATTCCCGCTATGTTTTCTATAAATTCGCCTAAGTATTCTCTACAGATCAAGAGCACTCTGACTGTCGTAACTCTCTCCCGAGTAATTACCACAATTTACTAGATATATTTTCTCGAATTACGCTAGCTGGCATTAAGTACGGCTCACCCGGGTCGCACCCAAGGTTTCGTTATCCCTAATCCCACCTTTAAACCCTCCGTATTGATCCCTAATATACATTAAGAGTGATGTTGTTCAACAACTACCTAAATATACACTCTCTCTCGAGTAATACACACTAAATAGGCACAGTCGATTGAGAGCTCTTCAACCTACCACAATATAAATGTAGTTGAACAAATAGAGAAAATACTACAGCAAATCTATATTAATGTAGCAGCAAAACCATCCTCCAATAGGTTCCATCAAAACCCTAGATAACAAATTAGCTATTCATAATAGTATGCATAACTTCAATATTAGAATTCATAACCAATAATGAAAATAGGAAGAAGAAAGTGAAAAACTCGTAGAAGAATTCTCCGCCTTGCTCCTAGTGTGTTCTTGCCTCTTTAGGTCGAATCTCGGTCTCCATGGCGGCTCCGTGCTCTCCCAAGGTCTAAATTGTGTCAAAAGTATGTCCGCCTCCTCCAACATAGCATTTTTACATGTATTTATACCAAATAGGGTCGGGCCTAGGTAAAATATCTTTTCCTGAACGAAATAGGACAATCACTCTGTGAAATTTGCACTGCCGTGCCGCATGGGGAGACGCGCCATGCGGTGTTCTTGTGGGGAAATTCAGAGAGCTAATTCTGACATTTTGCAGGAAATTTCCATAGGCGCGGCGCGCGCCGTGCCGCACTATCCGCCGCGTTAATGGGAATTCGCAAAAATGCGAAACACCAAAGTTGTAGCCCTTTCAAATAGCTTTCCAACAATATATTGTGGAGCCCAAACGAAGTTTTGAGCTAAAAGTTATGTGCATTTTACTAGACAATTCACTGTATGCCCGCTCGATTCTTCGTTTCGTTCTTAACTATCATCCGTTGATCCCCGAACACGATCCCGGCTTGATTCCTTGGGCTTTTACTCAGACTTCAAAGCTCGAAATTAATTAAATTTATTCCATAATAACTACATAGCTCAGAATCACTCCTACAAGGCATAAAATACACAATTACTGCAAAACACTAGCGATTAAAGTTCAAACTCAATTAAAGTGGAGTAAATTAGAGTGTAATAAGAGACTAAAATACATAATTATAGCCTATCATCAACTATCTACGAATCTAATATTGAAATCAGGAAAGAGAATTCTAGATTGCATATAGGATTGAGTAGACCACGATCTTATGTTTGAATTACGGGGAACAGATTTGCGATTAGGATAGGAATATACCTAATCGCCTTGCTCGGTTACTATACGGAAATTATTAATGCGTTCTTGTTATTCCTAATTCCATAGAAATATAGGCGTTAGGTTAGCTTGAATAGGCAAGTAGTACTTTGGAAGAATACTATGAGTAATATTAACCTTGTCAATTAATAAATTAGATAAATTAGTTAGACAATTTAAGTGGAAAACTCAACGGGATGGTTGGCTAACTCATAGCTCTGGAATATTTTCTCCCATTGGATTCATCTCTAAGATTGCTGATTTGTTTCTATAGTCGCTTAGTTTGCTACTCTAGATTAGTTTTAGTTAAATATTCACACATTGAAAATTACTTGGATAGAGTAATTGTTAAGTTTAATTTAGTTGATAGTTAATCACAAGTCCTCGTAGGAACGATACTCTACTTATCACTTTATTACTTGTCGGTCGCGTATACTTGCGTGTGCATTTTGGAGCAACATTTATGTATACGGTCGAAATCAGGCACGCCTTCCCAAGCTCGAGGGATCGCCTTAGGTCCGAGTTCGGGTAAGCTCGAGTTCGAGGTCGACATGCTAGACTCGAGCTTAAGGACAGAATGCAATGCCAGAAGACGGGAGTGTGAGGAATACCGAAGTTAAGTGTGCTCGACCCCAAAATTGTGCCGTTATGGATTTGTAACAGAATGAGCTAGATTCCTACCACGTCCCCAAGATCATGGCGCAAATCCCGGAATAGGATTGTACGATTCCGTATTAGGCAGTTAGATAGTTGTACCAATAATATTCCTTACTGTAAATAGAAATGTACCTTATTTAGGATTCCCCTATTATATAAAGGGGACCCCAATCATTTGTAAGAAGATACAATCATTGGCAAAGAATATACTCTCTACTTTTCGCTTACTGTTCATCAGAATTGTCCTTTCTCTTTACTGTTCTTATTTTATTTTTCCTAGTCCATCTCGAGGTCACTAAGCTCGAGGTCACCACTACTGAGTAACATTGGTTTGATTCACTTATTTCTTTTATTTCTACTTCATATTTCTTGGTTATTAATTAGTATTGAACTAAATCACATATCTTTAAAACCACAAGTGTAGCTGAACATGAAAACACTCAACGTGCTCAACCAGCACCAGAGAGGTCAAACGGAAATGACTCGGGGACTGACCCCACCATTATGAAGATGCTCGAAGATCTCACCAAGAGGATCGAGTCCGGAGAAAAGAAGATTGAAGACAATGATAAAAAGGTGGAAACTTATAACTCCCGTGTCGACCAAATACCGGAAGCACCTCCAGTTTTCAAAGGATTAGATGCCAAAAAGTTCATAAAAAAACCATTCCCTCAGAGCGCGGCTCCGATGCCTATTCCTAAAAAGTTTTGCCTATTAGCTCATACACTTGCGGGATCAAAGGAAACAATTTGAATGACGCTGAGATCGAATCAATCTTGTTAAAAAAGTTTGGAGAAACATTGTCGAAAGGAGCTATGATTTGGTATCACAACTTACCTCCTAACTCTATTGATTCATTTTCTTTGTTAGCATACGCCTTCGTGAAAGCACACGTCGGGGCCATAAAGGTGGCCATGAGAAAATTGGACGTCTTCAAGATAAAACAAAGGAACGACGAGATGTTAAGGGAGTTCGTGTCCAGGTTCCAGATGGAGCGAATAGAGTTACCACCGGTCTTGGATGATTGGGAAGTACAAGCTTTTATGCAGGGTTTGAATGAAAAGAGCTCGATCGCGTCCCGACAGTTAAAGCAGAATCTGATCGAGTATCCAGCTGTGACGTGGTCAGATGTGCACAACCTTTATCAATAAAAAATCAAGGTCGAGGACGACTAGTTGGGAGCCCCCTCGGGTTCAGTTCATCCTAACAGATTCGGAGCCAAACCCTCGAGGGATACAGACAGGGAATCAAGTTCAAACAAGGAGCAATATCAGCCGTATGTCAATCGAAGAAACAACGGCTCGAGTCGAAACACCCCTAGAAACGATCGAGGTCAAAGTTCTCGAGGACTCATGAGTAAGAGCGAGTTCGATAAGCATATTGACCACACATAGGCACCCCGATTGTCGGAGTACAACTTCAGCATAGACGTGTTAGGGATTGTGTCAACTATTGGAACAATCAAAGACACTAAGTGGCCCAGGCCTATACAAACCGATCCCTCTCTGAGGAACCCAAGCCTGATGTGCAAGTATCATGGCACACATGGACATAGAATAGAAGATTGCAGACATTTAAGGGAAGAAGTGGCTCGGTTGTTCAACGAGGGCCATCTTCAAGAATTTCTAAGTGATCGAGCCAAGAACCACTTGAAAGAGAGAGAGAGATGCAAGAAAAAATGAGCAGGAAGAACCACAACACGTAATCCACATAATTGTTGGCGGTGTCGACGTCCCGTAAAGACCTGTGTTCAAACGCACCAAGGTATCGATCACCAGAGAAAAACGGACTCGGAGCTATGTGCCCAAGGACGTCTTATCATTTTGCGACGAGGAAGCACAAGGCATATCCCAAACGCACAATGACGCCCTGGTAATCTCTATTCTTTTAAATAAAATTCAAGTTAAACGTGTTCTAGTGGATCCATGTAGTTCGGCAAACATAATCAGATCGAGGGACTTGGAACAACTCGGCCTACAAGATCAGATTGTGCCTGCGTCCCGAGTCCTAAATGGCTTCAATATGGCAAGCGAAATGACAAAGGGGGAGATAACCCTACCAGTAAATATAGCCGGAACCATACATGACACGAAATTCCATGTCATTGAAGGCGACATGAGGTATAATGCACTCCTCGGGAGACCATGGATACACAACATGAGGGCAGTGCCTTCAACTCTTCACCAAATGATGAAATTCCCAACAGAGGAGGGAGTGAAAACAGTTTACGGGGAGCAACATGCTGCAAAAGAGATGTTTGCAGTCGAGGAGGTGGTGTCGATACCAGAGCCTTCAACCTCGGAGAAATCGAGCACCAAAGGTAAACAGGCGGCTAAATAGCAATCACTGTCCCCAGCTTCGACGGAATCAGAGCAACAGGTAATCGAGGACGAGGAAGAGGATTTCCTTACTCCTCGAAACTTCGTCATTCCCGAAGAGTCCGATGCAACCAAGTCAACTGTCGAGGAGCTGGAGCAGGTCATAATGATCGAATACATGCCCGAGAGAAAGGTATACCTAGGAACGGGATTAACCCCCGAACTCAGGAAAAAACTCATTCAATTTCTTATTGATAATATGGATTGCTTTGCTTGGTCCCATTTAGATATGACAGGTATTTCACCGGAAATCACCACACATCGGCTTAGCATCAACCCCAGGTTTAAATCGGTATAGCAAAAAAGGAGGCCCCAATCCGAGGTGAAACATGCATTCATAAAGGACGAGGTAACCAAACTTCTTAAAATAGGGTCTATTCGGGAGGTAAAGTACGCCAAATGGTCAGCCAATGTAGTAGTAGTTCCTAAAAAAGGAAATAAACTTAGAATGTGTGTAGACCATAAGGACTTGAACAAAGCATGCCCAAAAGACTCTTTCCCACTGCCCAACATCGACCATATGATCGATGCAACGGCCGGCCGCGAGATCCTAACTTTTCTCGATGCCTACTCCGGGTATAATCAAATACAGATGAACCCGGAGGACCAGGAAAAGACTTCGTTTATTACTAAATTTGGAACTTATTGTTACAATGTAATGCCATTCGGGCTAAAAAATACGGGAGCTACATATCAACGCCTAGTCAACAAAATGTTCGAAGAACAAATAGGTAAAACAATGGAAGTTTACATTGATGATATGTTGGTTAAGTCCCTGCGTGCAGAGGACCATTTGACTCATTTGCAGGAAACATTCAAAAATTTGAGAATGTACAACATGAAGCTTAACCCGAAGAAATGTGCCTTCGGAGTTGGCTCGGGTATGTTCCTCAGCTTCATGGTGTCGAATTGGGGTATCAAAATAATTCCCGACAAAATCAAGGCCATCGAGGATATCATGGTCGTGGATAGCGTGAATGCCGTACAAAGGCTAACATGATGAATTGCTTCCCTGGGTCGGTTCATTTTGAGGTCTTCAGATCGGAGTCACCGGTTCTTTTCCTTGCTCAAAAAGAAAAAGGATTTTGCATGGACCCCAGAATGTCAGCAAGCCTTAGAAGAATTAAAGCGATACCTGTCGAGCCCACCTTTGCTTCACACTCCGAAGGTAGACGAAAAACTTTACCTATACTTGGCAGTATCCGAGATAGCGGTAAGTGGTGTACTAGTTCGGGAAGAGCAAGGTACGCAGTTCCCTATTTATTATGTAAGTCGGACTCTAGGAGACGCTGAAACTAGATACCCTCACTTTAAAAAGTTAGCACTTGAATTGATAAGTGCATCTAGAAAGCTAAAACCATATTTTCAATGTCATCCTATATGTGTATTAACAACTTACCCCCTTTGAAATGTTCTGCATAAGCCCGAGCTATCGGGCCGATTGGCCAAATGGGCCGTCGAACTTAGCGGGTACGATATCGAGTATTAACCCCGAATGGTCATCAAGTCTCAAATCCTAGCAGACTTCGTGGCCGATTTTACACCAACCCTCGTACCCGAAGTGGAAAAAGAACTCATGCTAAGTTCGGGTACATCATCGGGGGTATGGACCGTTTTCACTGACGGTGCCTCGAATGCGAAGGGGTCCGAGCTCGGCATTATCTTAAAGCCGCCTATAGGCGGTACCATTAGACAGTCTATCAAAACTTCTAGGTTGACTAATAATGAGGCCGAGTATGAGGCCATGATTGCAGGTCTCGAAGTAGCTAAAGGCTTGGGAGCAGAAGTCATTGAAGCCAAGTGCGATTCACTGTTGGTGGTGAACCAAGTAAACAAAAGTTTTGATGTTCGATAGGATAGAATGCAACAGTACTTCGACAAGCTGCATATAACTTTGCACCGCTTCAAGGATTGGACTCTAAAGCATGTGCCTCGAGAACAAAATAGCGAGGCTGATGCACTTGCTAATCTGGGATCCTCGATCGAAGAAGATGACATCATCCCGGGGACTATCGTTCAGTTATAGAGGTCTGTGGTTGAAGAGGGTCATGTCGAAATAAATTCAACAAGTTTGACGTGGGACTGGAGGAACAAGTATATCGACTATTTGGAAAATGTAAAACTCCCCTCGAACCACAAAGAATCGAGAGCCCTAAGGACCAAGGCTGCTAGGTTCGCGTTAGATGGAGATGGAACATTGTACAGGAGGACGTTTGATGGACCATTAGCGTTGTGTTTAGGGATGGGAGACATCGATTATGTTCTAGGAGAAATCCACGAAGGCACTTGTGGGAACCATTCCAGCGCCAAGTCTTTGGTTCGTAAAATTATTATAGCAGGATATTACTGGGACAGTATGGAAAAAGATACTAAGGAATTTGTCAGAAAACGTGACAAATGCTAACGGTTTGCACCAATGATCCATCAGCCCGGAGAACAACTCCACTCGGTCCTATCCCCGTGGCCTTTCATGAAATGGGGAATGGCCATAGTCGGCCCTCTACCAAAGGCCCAGGTAAAGCTAAATTTATTTTGTTTATGACTGATTATTTTTCTAAATGGGTGGAAGCATAGGCCTTCGAAAATGTTAGAGAAAAAGAAGTTATTGACTTCATCTGGGACCACATCATATGCCGGCTCGGGATACCTACCGATATTGTATGTGATAATGGAAAACAATTCATCGGCAAAAAGGTGACGGTGTTCCTCAAAGCACATAAAATAAAGAGGATCCTATCAACACCATACCATCCAACTGGAAATGGACAGGCCGAGTCAACAAACAATACTATCATTCAAAACTTGAAGAAAAGGTTGGACGATGCAAAGTGGAAATGGAGAGAAGTTCTACCTGAGGTCCTTTGGGCATATCGAACAACATCGAAGTCTAGCACTGGGTTACCCCATTTTCTTTAGTATATGGCTCCGAGGCTCTTATCCCTGTCGAGGTCGGAGAACCCAGCGCCAGGTTTTGACATGCATCGGAGGAGTCAAATCCAAGGCTATGAACACCAACCTCGAGCTATTAGATGAAAAATGAGAAGCAACGCTCATTCGGGTGGCCGCCCAAAGGTAAAGAATCGAGAGATATTACAACAGAAGGACCAACCTTCGACACTTCAGAATCGGGGACTTAGTTCTACGGAAAGTCACCCTCAATACTCGAGACCGAATGAAGGGAAACTGGGCACGAATTAGGAAGGACCGTACCGAGTCCTCGGAGTTGTCGGTAAAGGATCTTACAAACTTAGCACAATGGAAGGTGAGCAATTGTCGAACAATTGGAACATATCGTTACTCAAACGATACTATAGCTAAGGTATGAATGTATCTTCCTTGTCCATTTGAATTTAAAACTAACTCATTGCAGATGTTCGATCGCAGATATCGAAGGCGTCTTTTTACACGAAGGCCTTAGGTTTTAAAGCATGCATTGCACTCTTTTTCCCTTAGGTCGGATTTTATCCCAAATGGATTTTACCACCAAGGTTTTAACGAGGCAACAGCTATATGCTACCTAAGGAGAACTCAACAGTATCCAAGGCTTCTTTTTAATAAACCGCGAATACTGGGGAGCATCACTCTCGGAGGCCATATTTTCGAGGAAAATAATTCGCACCTAAGAAGGCCTCGACAGGGAAACTTTGTAATGGGCCAAACGGTCAGATGAACCGTGTCTATATAGAATAGTCGAGCCTCGACGGCAAAACATGTACGCATGTATCAATTATTTGAAGAAGCATTCTATTTATATCAAAAACACTTTGTGTCTCAAAGAAGTTTACTATTATACGAGCTCTACACTTATAATCCTACGGGAAATAGCTCAAGGGCCAAAATATGAATGCACCCCCAAAACACCCGGGGATTGTCATCGACAGTCCGCACATCCGAGTCCTCAAAAACTCGGACCCATAAGACCTCAAAGAGGCATCCCCTCAATAAAAAGGCCAAGGCCAACATACTCGGGAACTGACCTTTCGAACAAGTTCGAAAGGTTATCGGGAAACAAGTCCAAGAGACATACCCAAAGGCTACGACCATATTAAAGACTATAGTCAAATAAAAAGGCTACTGCGTTCGAAGACGTCCGACTTCCGCCATAAATTAAAGGCCTTCAAACACTTTGAAAAAACCGGTTAAATCAGACTACCCTCGGCAAAAGCTAAGATAAAGGGCTTCGATAAAATCAGCCCTCGAATAATTTAGAGGCTTCGATGACATCAGCCTTCGAAAAAACCTCAAGAGGTATTCAATTATGTTCACACAAACAAATTACTAATAAGGTTCCGATCCGTCTAACCTTCGAAAAACCCAGCGGGTACGAAAAACACATGCTAAGGAATAAATAAATGTTCGCCAAGTCTTTTAGCCGAAAAGAGGGAAAAATTATAGCCACTTTAGAGGCCGAATTTTCCCCAACTTAAAAAGCCGAAGGGCCGATATATAAGAGCCTAAGGGCCAGCTTAAAGAGCCTACGGGCCGACCTAAAAGAGCCTAAGGGCCAATATAAAAAGAGCCTAAGGGCCAAAATATATAGGGTTCGAGACCTTGCTATCACTAAACTCGGACTCAAGAGTGCCAAAATATATAGGGCTCGAGACGTTGCTCTCACTCAACTCGGACTCAAGAGTCCCGACATCCCGAGCTCACATCAAATCAATTTAAGCTTAGCTCAAGGATTAACAAAAACCTTAAGGGATATTATATTGATCGATAAAAACCTAAGGGTTTTTTATGTTCTTGGTCCAAACCAGTACTCGAACCGATCATTTGAGTTGTGCAATCGAATTTTCCACAAATAAAGACAAAATGAAATTCAACACAAGTCAAAAATGAAACAAAGAGGTCCTTTCGTATTTCCAAGAGATGATTACAAAAGACATATACACAAGGGGTACTTGCACAAAAACACAAAATAAAGAAACTTAAATCTACTCCGAGGCCACATCTTCGGCAGCTGCACCTTCGGGAGCTTCGTCCTCGGGAACCTCCCCCTCGGGGACTTCATCTTCGTCTCCTCCGCTCTCGGAGCAACTGGCTGAATCCTCGTTGTTGGAAAGCAAAGCGACATCCTCTTCTTCCAAAGTCTTTGCTTTTTCAATATCAGCTGAGAGATCGAAGCCACGAACATGCACCTCCTCGAAGGTTTCTCTCCAAGAATGTCGCCTGGCATGATCAAGTGCACATGATAGCTTAAATTCGACCGCAGCGGAAATCTCTTTTGCCCAGGTGTTAGCTGCTTTAGCGTCGGCTCGGTACAAAGATATAAATGCCTCTGCATCAGATTTGGCCTTGGCAAGATCAACAGTAGATTTAGCTTCAAGCTCATCGATTTTGCGGCTTCGAGCCAGGCTCTCCTCATTCACACTTTGAACCTGGCGTTCGATTGAAGCCAGCTGCTCCCGAAGAGTATTCTTCTCCGAAGCGAGACGGTCCATACCTTGCTTCCACCCTAGGGTCTGGGCCTCTTTCATCTTGAGCTCCTCTCGGAGCTGCTCCACCAGCTCGCCCTTTTGATGAACCTGCAAAGTTGAAGCATTAGCCGACCGATCCGGCAAATGCATAGCAAAACTCCGAAGGGTATGTTACCTTTTCGACAAGCTCGGTCCGTTCTTGACGAGCCTCTGCTAGTTCAGCTCGAAGGTAACTGATCTCCTCCTCTTTCTTGACATAAAGGGTTTTAAGACCATCCCTCTCTTTTGAGATTTTCTTAAGCTCGGCCTTACATCGAGCAAGATCAGCTTGAGACTTGGAGAATGCTTCTTTATGGAGCATCACAACCTTCTCAAAAAGGGAAAATTTAGGCACAGAACAACAAGGATAAGGCGCAAGCGTAATTTTAAAGGATAGAAACGTACTTGTTTGTAGAGCCGATGGCCTCGTCGAAAATAAAAGAAGCATCTTGGTCGGGGCCAACTTCGATTCCTACAAGGAATTCTATAAAGATATCATGCCCTTCGTGGCTCGTCCCCACATCAGAAGTCCTCATGTTTCGAGCGTCTCATAATTACCCCTCTGAGAATTCAGGACCAGGCGGCGACTCGTCCACGTTAATTACCCCAAGTGATCCACTCAGGGCATTCTCCTCTCTTTGAAGGACCTCGGGACCAGGCCCGTCGGTCTCACCCTCCAAATGACCTCCAAGATGAGGTGCTCTTTTGCTGCCTGATGGCTCGGGGACTTTGTTCGAACTCCCCTCAGAGATTTCGTCGGTCCTAGAATGAACCACATCGGTCATCATCGGTTTGGTAATCTTCGAAGCGTCAGTGCTTCCTCTTTTCCGAACTACCAATAGGCAGTCGTCATCTTCTTCTTCCTCATCCCGAAGACATTGGGCCATTTCCAGAGATAAGGCCATAGTATTGACCTTGGGCTTTCGAGCCGTGCTTTTCTTGGGTCTCGAGGGATTTGCAGGCGATACCCCTATTTCTCTTCTTTTTCTTGGATGGCTTTGGGATCTCTTCTTCACTGGGTGGGGGCGGCCGCATAGCAACGACATCACCGAGACCTGCATAAAGTTGAAGTAAGTATTTCACTCAGAAACAAAAGTAAACAAACAAGAAAACTCGCCATGGTTTTCAGCCTCCCATCGACCCTTGGCCAAGTCACTCCAGCAACGCTCCGTGTGTGAGGAAGTAGAGGCCAGTTTTCGGACCCAACCTTCGAGGTCTGGGACCGCACCAGGAAACCAAGCAACAACTACACCATCAGAAAAAGGTTAGATTAAGAAAAAGATGAAATCGAGAAAGAGAAGGAGAAGCAGGGTATAAAGTTACTATCGATAAGCATGTACTTACGTTTCATGTTCCATTCCTCGGGGAATGGCATCCTCTCAGCAGGAATCAAGTCAGAGGTCTTGACTCGAAAAAACCGGCTCATCCATCCTCGGTCTTTGTCCTCATCGATGCTGGAGAAGAGAGATTTCGAGGATCGGCGTTGCATCTTTATCAGGCCACCTCGATAAAGGCGAGGGCTGTACAACCTGATCAGATGGTCGAGGGTAAAAGGCATCCCCTCGACCTGGCTCGAGAAGTATCTGATTCGCCAGAATAAAGGGTAGATTTGGCCGAGCGTCACTTGGTATTGTCTGCAAAAATTGAGAATAACTGGATCAATGGGACCCAGAGCTGGATCCGCAAAACCCAGCGTGAATGGGTAGGTATATACGCTCAAATACCCAACTTTATGAGTAGTGATGTCCTCTTTCGGGGAAGGGATCACTACATCTTTGTTCCCCCAGTTGCATTCCTTTTTTACCTGCTCAAGCTCATCTTTGGTTATCAAACAGATGTATCGGGACATGGGCTCACATCGGCCTGGTGTCGATACAGGTTTTTCAACTTTGAAATCAGATGTTGTTTCACACGGTGGGGGAATGCATTCCTCGATACGAGGTGGCACCACTATTTTACTTTTGGCCGATTGCGATGATGAAGAGGCTTTTTCTGTTTGGGGGACAGATTGAGATGTCTTAGCCATTTTGGTGTAAAAGTTTAAGAAAAGAGAAAAGGTTGATGATGAAGTAAAGTCAAATTGATGAAAAGGGAGAACTCGGAGAAGTTGAAGGAGCTAATGAAATTTTGAGAACAATTTGAGAAGTTTGCAAAATTGAGAAGTTGGCCTATTTATAGAAGTCACTTAAGCGTATTGGGGAAGCTAGATAGCCAACCGTCAGTTGCCTCCAATTAATGACTTTGGGAACTGCATGAAAGCGACCTTTCAGTCACTTCAGCCGTTGGCGTCACGAGATTGACATCAGAATCGAGGTGTCGGAGCATCGAAGATCAAATTATTTCTTATCGACCTACTCTAAGAAATACGGGGACTATCTGTATACGGCCGAAATCAGGCACGCCCGATTTGCGAGGATCGAGGGATCGCCTTAGGTCCGAATTCAGGTAAGCTCGAGTTCGAGGTCGACAGACTAGACTCGAGCTTAAGGACGGAATGCAATGCCCGAAGACGCGAGTGCGAGGAATACCGAAGTTAAGTGTGCTCGACCCCAAAATTGTGCCATTATGGATTTGTATCAGAATGAGCTAGATTCCTGCCACGTCCCTAAGATCATGGCGCAAATCCCGTAATAGGATTGTGCAATTCCGTACTAGGCGGTTAGACAACTGTACCAATAATATTCCTTACTGTAAATAGACATATACCTTATTTAGGGTTCCCCTATTATATAAAGGGGAACCTAATCATTTGTAAGAGGATACAATCTGTCGCGCCCCCTTTTTGCTCGCGCAGTCGTGGTTTTGGACATTTCTTGGGAACAACTCATTTCCTTTGGGAATTGGGTATGGAATTTGAAGAGTTGCCACCTAACGGATTTAAGGTGCATTAGGGCACCTAAATCAAATAACTCATAAACCGGTTTGCGTTACCAGAGATTGGGTAAGGGCTCGAAATAACCTTGAGGGGAAGGTGTTAGGCACCCCTCGAGGTCCACAACGGTGGGTCCCAGCCAAACTCGAATTAGGTGAATTAGTCTTATAAACAGATAAAGCAAATTAGACAAATGGATATTACATTTAAAGCAAGGAGTAAAGGGGGTCCTAAGTTTTTTAGCCTATAGGATCACTTCTGTGCAATATTTGGTAATCGTCCCCAAGTTGGTGTGCTACACATAGCATTAGCGCACAAGTCATCATATCCTTTACTACCCGATTACCCTCCCCTTAGTGGTTATATAAGTGATTCTAATTAAACGTACTCTATGCGTGCATTACCTGTCCCTCACCTATGGTCCTGGAGGTGTTTAGAACTTCTAATTAAGGTGGATCTTGACCTTCCTATAGTGCTTAAAGGAGAAAAATCTAAGCGACAAACAAAACACATAGGACTGTCAGATAAAGGAAACAGTTAAAGGCTCACATTTACCTCCACAATAAGCAGGCAATTGCATGTCTCAAACAACAGTATTTCAGACACTTTAAAAGTCCTATAGCAGGATATCTAGGTGAGCACAAAGCAGGAACATATCTGGTGTTTTTATCAAAGCGAGGCGGAAGGTTCTTAATCAGTTTGCCTACAGAATTTAGGACTTGCTGGATCTGGGCATTCCACAAATAGTCAAACAAAGCATAGTTTTTATAATTTTAAGATTTTAGTCGTCCTACAGGCTTGCCTAGGCGTGGATCAGAGGTATCCTATAAACATGATATCTAATCGTTAATCAGCACCGCGATAAACTAATAGACAATTTTAAGCAGGCAGTTTGGTTCATTAGATCATATAGGCATGTTGTCTAGGTGTAGAGATTGATCTAAAACTTATATACGTGATATCTAAATGCAGAAATTGGTTTTAAAAACTTATAGACATGGTATCTAAATGCAGAAATTGGTTTTTAACCTTATAGACATGATATCTAAATGCAAAAATTGGTTTAAAAACCTTATAGATATGATATCTAAATGCAGAAATGGATTTAAACCTTATTTGCATGCAGAAACTGATTTAAACCTCGTTGGAATACAAAGACTGATTTTAAACATACAGGCATGGTGTCTAAATAAACGAACATCGCAGTAAACAATAGGCATGGTATCTAGGATAGATTTTAAAGTCATAGGCATAGTATCTGAATGTACATAAGCAAACAAACATCGCAGTAACCTATAGGCATGGTATCTAGGGCTGATCTTAAATTCATAGGCATAGTATCTGAATGTACATAAGCAAACAAACATCGCAGTAACCTATAGGCATGGTATCTACCTTTCCCAAGAAAATATATATAAGAACCCCTCCCAATTTTACTAATATCCCCAATATCTATTTTACAAGAATTATTATTACACACCAATCATAAATAATGAATTACAGAAGTGAAGTTGCTAAAACTATAGGGAGCCTGGATAGGCCCCAAATGTAAACCTGGAAATACCAGGCCTTTAACCAAGTATGAACATGCCAGTATTCTCATAGTGCACCCAATGGTATCCTGGTGTGTCAAAGTTCCCAAGGGCCTCAAGGACCCCGGGCAATGCTCACACCAGAAAACTTTTCAAAGCAACCCTTTTGTGAGCAAATTTGAAGAGCCATCCTCAGTGTGTCAAAGTTCAGAGGAGTCTCATGGACTCCTAGGCAATGCTCACATTGGAGGGGCAGTACCTTAGGTGTTCTAAGAGTAGGAGTTGAAAACAGGAGATAGTTTTAAGAAAATAGTTTTGGATTCTCAGGAATAAGGAGCAAACAGGGTCATTCAACTCTTGGAACTCAACCAAAGGTCCCAACAATCAAACAATATACAGAAACAGGATCACTTAAAGTTTCAACTTAGTTTACTAGCTGTTACTAGGTGAGCAAACACTAAACAGTGACATGGCATGTTGGGATCAATCAGACAGTCACATACAAAGGGGTAGCAGGGATTGGGAGAAATGTTGGTCAGAAGTCTATGAGAGGTGAACATTTAAAGCAAGATAGAAAGAACATGCTAATGGAGAAGTAAACAGACATAGGTCTAATTTAGATATGAGCAAGCATGCAGACTTACTGAAAGCAGGACACACATAGGTTTAATCAAACAGAAGTAGACAAGCTATTGCAGTAAACACATAGGTTAAACAGAAGTAGACATGGTGACTACAAGGGAACACATAGGTTTAATTGAATAGCAGGAAACATATAGTCTAATTAAGTAGCAGTAAACATGCTGATTAAGGAAACACCAAACATAAAACACATGGATCTAATGAAATAAAAGTAGACATGCTGATAATAGGAAACACATAGTTTAATTGAATAACAGTAGTGGAGGCATACCAGTTACAGATGGTAAATAGAATATGAGAGATATATAGAGCTCAGTGGTCTAGCCTTGGCTTTTAGCCGGCTAGGCAATGCAATGAACATAAGTAGCAGAGAGGTTTGAGAGAAAAGTTTTTTTTGGTGTGTCTGTGTGTTTTGAACTATGTTCGTCTGTTGAAGAATCAGTAGAGAGAGTATATATAGCACTTAGTGAGGTAAAACAAATAAGGTAAAGAGAAAATCACAGTTCATGAAACAAGGATAATCAAATAAATCAATCAGCCAATTAGGGAATCAATCCAATAGAGAAATCCGGAAGAGACCCCTTAAATATGGGAGGGTCAATTAACGGTATAGAACTAGGGCTCAAATAAGGCAAGAAATCAATTTCGTATCATATAGAAGTCATTCGAATCTTTAGCCCATACTAATAGTTTAATTAAGGCAAATACAATTAATCAAGGTCACAAATACGAAAATAAGTAAAATCACAGAAAATACTAGTTTTAATAGGAAAATATGATTCGTATCCCTAATACAATCAATCAGTATATCGGGTTGACAAGGATAAACAAATAACGGAAGAAAAATTGAAGCAATCAGTGCCATAACAGAACAAGACCTAGGGTTTAAAGAGCATACACAAAAATTACCCAAACGAGAAAGAATAGTCAGGTTAAACACATGAAAGAAAGAAAACCTTTTGAGGAAATCTGGGATAAAAACCCTAATTTTAGAGAAGCAAATTGAAATAGTAGTAACAAAAGTATAAGATTTTTGAAGAAAATATCAAATAGCACTTAAACCTTGCAGATCTACAAGGATCCGGACAAACCCAAGTAGTTATAAGACTAGGGTTTTCGAAAATAGCAGAGATGAAAGAAGCTCAGTCCAAAACCATAGATTCAAACCAAAAATAGGCAAGGAACAGTACTCACAAACGAGAATGGCCAAAGACAGTCATGTGAGTCAGATTTCGACAATACTCGGTTGAATCTCTTCGAGATTCTCTCATAAATCAATTAAATCAAACAACTAGAAGATGTAACAGGCCGGCAAGGGTCGGGAAATACACAGAAACCCCATGGACGGGGAGTTTTACAGGTGACGGCAACTAGGGTTTGGGTGGTCTCAGAGAGAACGGAGAAGAAGATGGTTTCAAGGGCGGCGGGTGGTAACAAATGAATAGGGTTAGGGGGTCGTTTGGATTAAAAATGGAAAGGGGTGATATGGATCGTTGATCCTAGAGATCAACAGTCACAATTGGTTCTGGGTTGGGGCGGGTTGGACTTAATTGGGCTAAATTTTAATTTGATTTGGGCTTGGGGGGTCCGAAATTAAACTTAATAAAAGGGCTATTTGTTAATTACCCAATTAATTAATAAAATAATTTGTAAAAATATCTAATTTAAATGATAAAAATAATTTTTATGCATGAAGATGATTTAAAATAATTACTTAATATTATACAAATATAAAAAAGTTATTTTCTGTATAGAGAATGTAATTACGCATATGTATGGGCTATTATTGTAAAATATGCAATTGTAATCTTAAAAAAAATACAAATGTAATTGTAGAAAATGTAATTAAAACATTTGAACACTTATAAGAGCATAAATGATGAATTCAGATGACTAAATCATTGTAAAGTAATATGAGGGATGATTATTGAATATTTATATAATTAAAAGGCAAAAATAAATTGATTTAAAGCCTTTAAAAATTATAGAAAAAATTGTAAAAACACTTGTGCATGTTTGTAAATGCATGTACAATATTTTGAAAGTATGTATGCATGTTTAAAACATATGAGGGAAAAATTGGGTATCAACAGCTGCCCCTCTTTACCCGGGAAGGATGAAAGAGTTTTCGGGTAAAGAAATGATGACCGATTTTGACTGAATGGGTTTTTTGAAAAAAAAATTAGAGGCCGAACCCTGGTCTATGAGTTGCCTACATATCCCTAGTTTTACAGGAATCAAGCCATGTGTAGTTCTGGACCCAACAGTGAATGAAACCAATGGAGTTTTTATGGGAATGGTAGCCAGTTTCAGCAAAGGTTCTTTTGTGAAGGGTAATGTTGGATGGAGTTATGATTGTGAGTCTGGAGTGTGACGGATGTATTATAGGGCCGATATCTGAATGGTCACAGAGTAAGGTGGGTAATTGATGGGGGATCAGTTATAATGACAAGGTAAGAATGGTATGAGCAGAAACCGGATCGAAGGTTGCTCTTGTTTGAAGAACGGTTACCTCCTGGATTACCTGCAAACTCAAAATACGATGCATGGAAGTGTATAGATTACTGCGAGAATATAAACATGATGCAAATTCCCTTTGGACCACGAAAGATTATCTTTGGATAGTGCAGGTGACGTCATTAGACTATGATATCCTGGGCCATGAATTATGTGATAGGAGATTTGTAGGCCATGAAATGGTGTCTTCAGGCTATTAGTATGATGCCTTCGGACTATGACGCCTTTGGACAAAATGGCGATGTTTCAGCCCATGAAATGCAAAGACATGATGATGGGTCATATAAGAAGCGAAACAAGACAGAGCTTAGTTTTGCATAAGATTGGGGTAGAGCTTAGCCCCGGGAAAGCAAAATAATGCTAGATTTCAAGTAGCATAGCATTCGGTATTAGGCAAGGAAAGGCGGAGCTTAGCCCTATATAGTTGAGGAGGTAGGGCTTAGCCTCATGCAAGAAAGGGATACAGTGCTTAATCTCATGCAATTAGGAGACAATGCTTAGTCTCATATAAAGAAAGGCAGTGCTTGGCCTTATGCAATTAGGGAGGCAATGCTTAGCCTCATGCAAGAAAAGAAGACAATGCTTAGTCTGGATGCAAGGAGAGGCAGCGCTTAGCCTTATGCAATAATGGAGGTAGAGCTTAACCTCATGCAATGTAATGAGGGCAATGCTTAGCCCTATGTAGAGAAAAGGCAGTGCTTAGCCTCATGCAATGTCATGGGGGCAGTGCTTAGCCTCATACAATGATGGAGGCAGTGCTTAGCCTCATGCAAGATTTGAGACAAGGCTTAGCCTCATGCAAGGGGAAGGAAATGCTTAGCCTTTGCAATATGGAGCAGGGCTTAGGCTCATGCGAGATTTGAGACAAGGCTTAGTCTCGTGCAAGGAGAAGGCAATGCTTAGCCTTATGCAAATATGGAGGCAGGGCTTAGCCTTATGTAAGATTTGAGACAAGGCTTAGTCTCGTGCAAAGAGAAGGCAATGCTTAGCCTTATGCAAATATGGAGGCATGGCTTAGCCTTATGCAAGATTTGAGACAAGGCTTTGCCTCACGCAAGGAGAAGGCAATGCTTAGCCTTATGCAAATATGGGAGGCAGGGCTTAGCCTATAGCGAGATTTGAGACAAGGCTTAGTCTCGTGCGAAGAGAAGGCAATGCTTAGCCTTATGCAGTGAACAGGTAGCAAATAGGAGTAGAATATTTCTTAGCTGGAGATATATTTGCGTCTAGTGGCTTGATTAATAGTGACTTTGATATGTGTATGTTTGCGAATACTTCTGCTATGTTCACCATGCCTGCATCCCAAGAAAAATTATAAGTTTTGTAAGGGGAGGTTGGTTCGTGCCTTCGTCTGCTGGCTTTGCTTCGCTCCGTTCTGGAGGCCTTGTTTGAGTTGCCCTGGGTAACACCTGGCTCTTACGAAAATAAAGTTTTCAAAAATATGTATTTATTGATAGAAATGGAGTTATTTTAGAAAACATAGTGAAATATCAACTAATTTTAGATGAACTAGTGACTGTAACATATTTCAGAGGCATTGCAGCTTTCTTGTATTAGAATTTTAAGGGTCCTCCTCAAAATTCTGCCCCAGTTGCATAAATGATCCTTCTCCGTTTGCGTGCGATGAAATTTGCTAAAACTTCTCCGAAAGTTTGAGATTCCTTCTCAAAATTCTACCCCAGTTTCTTAACCGATTTCTGATTGTCTGGCATATGATGGCGTTGGCTGGATTTGCTCCGGAATTTTGAGGGTCCTCCTCAAAATTCTGCCCCAGTTCTGGTGCTGAGGGAAAAGGAAGATTTTATTAAGATATGACCGAACCCACAGGGCTGCCTACGTATCCCCTCTTTAACGGGAATCAGGTCAAGCGTAGTTTAGTTACATCATATGAAGGAATGTAAACAATCTATACATAGTATCTCTTGACTGCGTCTGAATTGATTGGCTTCGGCCAAACTTCTCCGTCCATTTCTGCGAGTATGAGTGCCCCTCCTATTAGCACCCGATAAACCATGTAAGGACCTTGCTAGTTGGGAGAGAATTTCCCTTTGGATTCATCTTGATGCGAGAAGATCTTCTTCAGCACCAACTGTCCCGGTGCGAATTGTCTTGGTTTGACCCTTTTGTTGAAAGCTCTGGACATTCTGTTCTGATAAAGTTAACCGGACATACTGCGTTCATTCTTTTTTCCGTCTATGAGGGCTAGTTGCTCATAGCGGCTACTTATCCATTCTGCATCGCTGAGTTCACCTTCTTGTATGATCCTTAAAGAGGGAATTTCTACGCTCGGCTGGAATATAACACATCGGTACCATAAACCAGGAAATAGGGGGTTGCCCCGGTTGATGTGCGGGCTGTAGTGCGGTACCCCCAATAGGTTGAAGGGTAACTTCTCGTGCCATTGTTTGTGTTTTCTACCATCTTCCTTAGTATTTTCTTGATGTTCTTGTTGGCAGCTTCCACGGCTCCATTCATTTGAGGCCTGTATGCTGTAGAGTTTTTGTGTTTGATTTTGAAGGTTTCACACATGGCTTTCATCAGTGTCACTGTTGAGATTGGTCATGCTTATTAGTGATAATGGAACTCAGGAACTCGAATCGGCAAACAATACGATCCTTGACAAAATCTGCGATGACTTTCTTGGTTACAGCTTTGTAGGATGCAACTTCAACCCATTTCGTGAAGTAATTAATGGGCCACTAAAATGAACCGGTTGCGCCGCGTTAGAAGTGGTGGGGCTCAATCGGACCGATGACATCCACCCATGGGCATGCACGTGTTGGCCATGGACATATGTTGTGTGGCATTGGTCTTGGACCGTATAGGATGATCAGTTTCATGGTCATCCAAAAAATTCAGCTCTGAGTATTTTCTTGCTAGAACAAAATTTATATTGGTCCCGGTTTTTTCTCGGATGGATGTTGACTGCATGGGCCAATGCACTTGATGGGGAGCTATTGGTACCATCATGTGCAGTACTTTGTATGAGCATTTTCTTCGTTAGGAGTGGAACATTCAGTCACAATCCGTCTAAGTACTCCTAACAGACGCATATTACTGAGGTCCGACGAGCGGTAAGTATTCCTTACATTGGATGGCTATTCAAACAACGCAGTTCGTCTCTAATGTCCGTCACTTTTGGAAGAAAGTGATTGGATAGCCTCCCAGAGTGGCGTTTATAGAGTAATGGTTTTGCCTGCTCTGGATATTCTCCTCTCGCAAAATATTCCTTCGATGTCGTGGAACACAAAAGTTTTCCCATTTGGTTTTTCTTCACATTGAGCACAGTAGCTGGCTAGTTTATGGATTTTAACCGTGAATGGGATCGATGAATTCTTGTCTGGATGTGTATCATTGATGCATAAGGTTGTGTCGATGCCCCCTTTTTCTAAAGGCGAAATCGGGTTTGTGACATTTGGGCGGACAACTCTATTCCTTTTGGGAATTTGGGTTTGAGATTTAGAAGAGTCGCCACCTAATGATTAAGCGCATTAGGACACTAAGAATTTAAAAGAAAGAAGAACCAGAGAATGGGTAAGGGCTTGAAATTATCTCAGGGGGAAGGTGTTAGGCACCCCCCAAGATCCACTAGTGTGGTTCCCGGCCATGTTACAATTGTGACTTTAAAACAAGTAAACATACAAGACAACTTCCACATAACCATTACAAGTAGGAATGTATAAAGGTTAAATAAACATGCTGAAGTCAGGAAAGAGGTGGTTTCTTAGTTGTTCAAAGAATGTGTAAGTGCAGAAAAATAAGGATCAAATAACGAGTGCAAACAATCAGACAAAAGAAGTGAAATGGGCGGAAGTTTAAAAAGAAAACAGTGCTGGAAATTCAAAGAGGTTTTAAATGATTTGAAGCGAAATACAAGGTTTAAAGAGCTGGAAACTGACAGTTTAAAGAAAACAATACCGAAAGTACATAAGGAGGGAGGAGGGGTCCTAGGTTTATAAATAACATGGATCCTCCACGCAACACCTAGTAACAAATTATACGCATGGTGTTATCGCGTGATCATCATATCCATGTCTACCCTTCCCACCCCATTAAGGTATTAAAGCGCGAAATAGTATCGTTACTTATTGCATGCTATTACCCGTCCAGATCCTATCAGTCCCGGAGGCATTGAGACTACTAATCCTAAAGGGAGGGAGTTGGGGCTTTTCAGAAGTTTTAAAAGGATAAAAGTCTAGGCGACAAACAAAAACACATAATCAAATAGGGGAGAAGCAAACAACAGTTAAGGCTCAAACAGGCCTCCTCACTTAAAGGCAAATATATAGCATGACTTCAAATACTGGTTATGGTCTGAATTAAATTTAAAAGCGTTAGGACAGGTTAATTTATCACATATTTCTCAGATGAGGAGTCCGAATTAGCCTTGTCTGGTTGTAGTTATCAGAGCTGACACAGTTAATTAAAAACCTAATGGTTTGCCTAAGTGAGACCTATAGGCATGATATCTAGTGGAGCGTACTGATTTTAAAGAAAGGATCACTGGTTTTATAGATAAAAGATCTGCAGATTTTAAACGAACTTATGAGTGGTTTTAAACGTATAGATAAAATAGATGAGGATGATTCGATTGATTATTCCTATAGGCAAGTTATCTAAGCGTTATTGGTTTTAAACGATTACATAGATCCAAGAGTCCTATAGGCATGGTATCTAGAATGAAGTTGATTATTATTAGACCTATGATTGTTTGCCTAATGACAGGTATATGCAGAAGCGCAAAAAAGAAACCTATGATCATGATTTCTATATGCAGAAATGCAGGGACTTAGAGACAGGATTTCTATATGCAGAGATGCAGAAATAAATGACCTATAGGCATGTTGTCTATGTGAATGCAGGAATTAAAAATCCTATAGGAAAGTTATCTAAGATGAGAATGCAGAAGTTTATAGGTAACCTATAGGCATGCTGTCTATGTGAATGCAGGAATAAAAAAAATCCTATAGGCAAGTTATCTACCCTTTGTATACAATCATTCTTATCCCTTTCCACTAGCCGTCCCCAATAGTTATTACAAATTATTACAGTCCAAAATGAATCGGAAAAGTAAGGAAATAAAATTACATCAGAAGTTCCAGCCACAACCAAATAGCCTAATTCAGACTCAAAGTCCAACAATATGAGATAAACCAACTTCCAGGATCAAAACTTCCAAAAGCCTTTCTCATCCTTTGGGTGTGTCAAAGTTTCAAGGAGCTTTATGAACTCCAGGCAGTGCTTACACCCAATTATATTGCAGAATTAAGGTTATGGTGCAGTGTGGAATAGCCAGCCCTCGAATATCCAACTTCAAAGGGAGCTCCAGGTCCCAAAACAAGGCTCATAAGAGGGGGGCAGATCTTAAGAGTCTAAGAATAAGTGTAAGTGCAAAGGGGGGGAATTAAGGGAAGCCATGGCAGGCTGGTGGTCATGCCCAGCAATTGGGAATGCCGGCGCACCCCTGACCAGCCTATCAACCAAAACTTGGGAGTTAGGAACCATTGAGGATCAGGTTCTGACCTGGGCAGTAACTTGGGTACTACCAGGCCAAGAACCTTAACTCAGACACATAGAGGGGAATGGGGGGGTAGGGATTTACAATAGAAACAGATGCAAGGAAGGAACATATTAGCATAAATCATTGAATCATGCGCAGTAAAGTAAACAGGATTGCAGAAACTGTAAGTAAACATATAGGGGTGAGGTAGAGAAGTTAAATCAGAACATACCAGTTTCAGAAGAAATAAGTAAAAGCAGTAGTCTTGAAAAGGCCATGTTGCAAGCAAAGCAATTCCAAAAGATCCCAAGCAAAGCAGAATATCGAATTCAAAATAGTATTGCAAGTGCGCAAGTATTTTAAAGACTAGTGGGGTGAAGGTTGTGTGAAGAATGAAGTCGTGTCTAAAAGTACAGAGGGGCAGTCCTTTTTATTGTGCAGAGAAACAAGTAAGAAAGGCAAGGAATATATCATTGAAATCAGTCTCCCTTTGGATAAGGGATTTTGATTTCAACGGGAAGCCAGTTAAGGAAAGAAATTTTAATTAAAACTTTTCAAAGTAGCACAAAAGGTGTAAATACATAGAAGTTATTTAAGGAAAACAATCAATGGTACACGGTTTGTGACAACTATGGAAAGGGAATCAATCAAACAACTAGTGATACAAAAATTACAAGTTCAATTTGAATGAACCAAGTCAGAAAAAGGTGAAGGAGATTCAATCAAAGAAAATCAGTCGGACCTTATTAAGAGGATTTCGGAATCAATCAATTAGTTGGAAAAACCTTTTGAAAGCAGAGTCCTTATATATAAAACACACAAATCAAGAAGGGATTGTCAAATTATTTAGAAGAGGGTTTAATCAAAGAGGGGTTCAGAATCATAAGCAAAAGTGGTACAAGTCCAATTTGTAGACTCACGAGGAGTCTGAGAGTCCAGGGTCCCAAAGAGGAACCCTAATTCGCACCCAAGAATCAAAATTGCCAAGAAACCCCCAAATCTTAGGTTTTCAAATAGAGTCAGACAATAGAGATGAGAAGGCAAGCCGCTTGATAGAGGCTCAGGAGTCCTTTCCAAAGACTCATGAGAAACAAACAAACAAGATACACAGTTAAGAGCATGGAGAACACGTTTGAAAAACTCAGAATTTAACAAGTTCAGAAGAAAAAGATACAAGCTTAGGCAAAACAAGATGAATCATGCTTAGTAAGAATACAAACATAGTACAGTAACGCCAACAAAATCAAAGAACTCAATCGTAAACACATATAGCAAAGATTAACATGTGAGCATAGGAGAAAAGAAAGTAGAAGAACATTACATGCATAGTAAAAGAAATCGGACAAATACACATAAAGAAAGAACAAAAAGAATCAGAAGGGTATTTTGAAGAAACTTTTCAGAAACCCTAATTCGAAATTAAACGATTTTGAAAAAAAGTGAATTTGGGTAAAAACCTTTAAAAAGTTCAATAGAACACAGACATGTTCCAGATCTAAGAGAATAAGCAAGTAAAGAACCTCGAACAGCTTAGGGTTGTAGAGAAAACCCTAGAAATGAGAAAGGTCTTGAGGAAAGTCAGATCCTGAGTAGAAAAGGCTCATATTGCTTGAATACGACGGAGTAGTGGTCGGAGAAGCCATAGATCTACAAATCTGAGAAGATCTTGAAGAGAACCGTCGAAGTCAGGCTTCACAGCCTTGAATGGCTTAGGTCCAATGGTGAGAAAGGGTGAGTACAGACCGTCCATGGCCTGAGACGCCATGGATTCCGGTGGAATCACGGTGGAAAAGGGGTCGGAGACGATTAGGGTTCCAGGAGGGTTCGAGAGAGTTTGAGAGATGAGGGGGTTCAAAGGCAGCTGATAGGTGCAAGTGATTAGGGTTTGGGGGGGTTTGGAAATTAAAAAGGAAAGGGGGAATTATGGACGTTGATCAAAATGATCAACGGCCTGGATTGAATATGAGCCGGGCGGGTTTTTTAATTGGGTCAGGGGTCGGATAATTTAGGGATTGGGCTGGTCCAATTTGGAGATTGAAATTGGGCCAATTTGAGGTTAAAATTGAAAAGTAAAAAAAAGTTGTAATTGAAATAGAAATGGGCTAAATGTTAAATAGCCAATTTTCCCCTTTTATTTTATAAAAATAGCAACAATGATTTTAAAAGTAAATTTAAAACACTAAGCCAACAAATACTATATAAATATTAATCTAAAAATACTGGAACTAATTTTACAACTATAAAATGCTATTAATCTTAAAGTAGGCTATACCTGCAGTTATATGCAATTTAGTCTTTTAAATACCAAATAAATTTGTAAAAATATGCAAAAATCACCTTAATTATATTTTGCTGCAAATATGAGAATAAAAAATAAATTATTCACCAAAATGATAATCTTGGGAATAATTATTGAATTTTGTACTGATAAAATAGACAATAAATTGGTTTTAAAATCTTTAATAATTTTAAAAAATATACCAAAACTCTTGGGTATGCTTATATATGCATGTACATGCTATTTTGAAAGTATTGTCTATATAAAATACATAGGGAAAAATTGGGTATCAACAAGTTGGCCAGTGCGTCTGCGAACTCATTTTGAATTCTGGGCACATGTTTGAATTCTATATTTGTGAATCTCTTCATTAACTCCTGCACATGATACAAGTATGGCAGTATCTTTGTGTTCTTCGTAGCCCATTCTCCTTGAACCTGGTGTACCGTAAGATCTGAATCACCAATTTCCAGTAGCTGTTGTATATTTATATCGATGGCCAGATTGAGGCCCGTGATGCAAGCCTCGTATTCTGCCATGTTGTTGGTGCATGGAAACCTAAGCTTCACGGATAATGGGTAATGTTGACCTGTTTCTGACACCAAAACTACTCTGATGCCCACTCTTTTGAAGTTTGCAACCCCATCGAAGAACATTATCCAACCGTCGTAAGCTTCAGCAATGTCCTCTCATACGAATGATACTTCTTCATCAGGAAAATACGTTTTCAAGGGTTCGTATTCTCCTCCCACAGGATTTCCAGCAAGATGGTCTGCCAATGCTTGTCCCTTGATCGCCTTCTGAGTTACATAGACGATATCCAAATCGCTTAACAGTATCTGCCACTTGGCTAACTTCCCGGTTGGCATGGGCTTCTGAAAGATGTACTTCAGAGGGTCCATCCTAGATATGAGGTATGTGGTATAGGCACAAAAGTAATGCCTCAATTTCTGAGATGTCCAGGTTAAAGCACTGCAAGTGTGTTCCAGTAGTGAGTATCGTGCTTCATAAGGTGTGAACTTCTTACTCAAGTAGTATATGGTTTGCTCCTTTCTTCCCGTCTCGTCATGTTGTCCAAAAACACTTCCGAAAGCTCCATCTAATATAGATAGATAGAGTAGTAAAGGTCTTCCAGGTTCTGGCAGGACTAGGACTAGCGGTGTAGACAAGTATTCCTTGATTTTGTCAAAAGCCTTCTGACAATCCTCGGTCCAACTCGTTTCAGCATCTTTCCTCAACATTTTGAAGATGGGTTCACATATAACTGTGCACTGTGCTATTAAGCGGCCGATGTAGTTGATACATCCTAGGAAGCTCATCACGTCCTTCTTGCTCTTTGGTGGTGGTAACTCTAGAATAGCCTTAACTTTGGACGGGTCCAACTCGATTCCCCGACGGCTAATAATGAATCCCAACAACTTCCCTGCGGGAACCCCGAATGCACATTTTGCGGGGTTCAATTTTAGATTGTACCTCCTTAACCTGTCAAAGAACTTCTCAGGTCTGCTATATGATTCATGGCCCTCTTGGATTTGATGATGACATCGTCAACATACACCTCTATTTCCTTATGTATCATATCATGGAAGATGGCTGTCATGGCTCTCATGTAAGTAGCCCCAGCGTTCTATAGACCAAATGGCATCATCTTGTAGCAGTATACCCCCCACGATGTGATGAAAGCTCTTTTCTCTGCGTCTTCTTCATCCATCCAGATCTTGTGATAACCCGCGAAGCAATATACAGAGGATTGGAGTTCATGCTTGGCGCAATTGTCGATCAGGATATGTATATTTGGCAGTGGAAAATCGTCCTTGGGACTTGCTCTGTTTAAATCTCGATAATCAACACACACCCTGACTTTCCCATCTTTCTTCGGAACTGGTACAATGTTGGCTAGCCAGGTTGGGTACTCAGCTACCTTGAGAACCTTAGCTTTGATTTGCTTAGTGACTTCCTCCTTGATTTTCAAGCTCATGTCTGGTTTGAACTTTCTGAGTTTCTGCTTTACTGGCGGACACATTGGATTGGTAGGCAACTTGTGAGCCACTATGGATATGCTTAGAACGGTCATGTCATCATATGACCATGCAAAGATATCCTCATATTCCTTCAAGAAACGAATGTACTCTTCCTTCTCTGACGCTGATAAGTGAATGCTAATGCGAGTTTCCTTGATGGTTTCGGCGTCTCCCAAATTTATTGATTCGGTCTCGTCCAGGTTGGACTTAGGTTTATTCTCAAAGTTCTCAACCTCCCTGATAACTTCCTTAGGTATTTCATCTTCTTCTTCTGAGTCACTATCCTTATGCTGCATTGTCTCATTACATGTCATAGTCATGGGTTCATTAGGAAAAGTAATAATAACGCTGTAGAAAGAAAAATGTGGAAGATAATAATGAATATATAATAAATAGCAATGCATTGATTAAATTTTGAAAATACCCCAAAACAAGTGCGGCTCAATGAATCGAGCAATTATTTTAAAACAAAATGCGTCTCTAAAACAAAATTACTGAAAACATATGAAATGCCTAGCATGGCTATAGAACTAAATTAGGCTAAGTGCCAAGCTACCCAGGGACTTGGCGGGCCCGGGATGGTGTGGCAGTCCAGTTCCTGAGAACAGCTCCCTTCTCCACAGTCTGAATAGTGAGGCCTTCTTCCTCCTCCTCCTCAATTATCGCACTGCAATCCATATCCTCGTCCTCTAGGAACAAATTCCTCAGCCCAGCTAAGGCTTCTTCCTTTGCAGTTCCCCATACTGTATCGGCCTAATGAAAAGTCTGACCCAGATGTGGCACTGGTTGCTCGAGAGGGTAATAAGGACCACGCCATGGTGGCGACCAGTCATTATACTCCTGCCAGGTATACGGGTACCCCAGCCCGAAAGTTGTGCCGTGATGTTTCAGCTGTATCGGTTTAGTAATGCCCTGGAGATCCTTCCCTAGTCCTTTGCCAGGTTCGTACCCAGACCATGCCAGTATGCTTTCTATTTTGTTACTCCACACTTGTCCTTCTCAATTGCGTCGACATGTTCAATGTGGTGATAAGTTTCTCCACCCAGCCTTCTTCTATTCTCGATGACCGGGATAGTTTGATTAGTGTAAATGGGGTTACTCCCATCTCCGTGAATGACTACCTTCTGGTGGTTCCACTCGAACTTCACGGCCTGGTGTAGTGTGAAAGCCACAGCCCCAGCAGCATGTATCCAAGGTTGACCCAACAGAAGATTGTATGTAGCTGATATGTCAAGCACTTGGAATTCAACATCGAACCAAGTTGGCCCCATCTGCAAGCAAAGGTTAATCTCCCCAATCGTGGCTCTTTGGGACCCATCAAAGGCTTTTACGTTCATACTTCCTGCCTGTATCTCGTGGAAATCTTTGCCCAATCTATTCAGAGTAGTTAAAGGACAAATGTTGAGACTCGAGCCCCCATCTATTAGGACCCTGGCAATGAATTTATCTTCGAACTGTACCGTGATATGCAGTGCCCTGTTGTGGCTTAATCCTTCAGGCGGTAGTTCGTCCTCATGAAAGGTGATCTTATGACTTTCCAGCACTTGCCCTACCATGTTGGCCATTTCTCCACTGGTGATGTTTTTGGCCATGTAAGCTTCATTTAACACTTTCATTAGAGAACTCCTATGTGCTTCCAAATTTTGCAATAGCGAAAAGATGGATATCTGGGTGGGAGTTTTGTTCAAATGATCGACGATGGAATATTCCCTTGCATGTACTTTCCTCCAAAGATCATCTGGTCCAGTTTCAATGACAGGTTGCTTAGTAGCAGCCTCCTTGCTCGATCCTCCCAAATATTCGGGTGTATAGATCTATCGTGTTCTGTTCATTCCTTGTGCGGCATCAGATTCTTCCATCTTTGCTTTTCCCTTTCGCCTAGCTTCCGCAACATAGTCCCACGGTATGGCCTTGGAATTGAAAGGAGGTGTGGTTGATACTGTCACTATGAAAGGTGTGGCCACTTCTACCTCAAACGGAACATGTGTGGCGGCAGGTGGTGCTACCTTTACTTCAAATGGAACTGATGCGGTTACCTCAACTTCGATTGACGGTTGTATCAGTACCACAATAAGAGTGAGTGTGACTGTGGGTTTAAAGTCATCGCCTTCCCGAATAAGCCCGATCAACCCCTCAAGATCCCATTATTCATCTGTCTCTATCACATGTACTCCATCACCCCTATGATCTGGGAGAGGATTATTGCGGACGTTGGGTGTAGCTTCCATTGCCTGTATGACCTTGTTATCAATCAATGTCTGGATCTTATCTTTCAATGTTCGGCACTCGACAATGGTGTGACCCTTCATACCGGAATGATATGCACAGGTTTTGTTTGGGTTGACCCATTGAGATGAGTTCTCCATTGCCACAGCAAGAATAGGAGTGACATAACTAGCAGCCTTTAACCTTTCGTATAGCTTGTCGATGGGTTCATCAATAGCAGTGTATTGTCTGGGTGGTTTGTGATCAAAGTTAGGGTTTCTGGTAATTTGGATGAGTTGGAGGTGAATGATAGTAGGCTGGCTGGGTGTTATAAGTGTGATAGGTGGTGGCGGGTTGGGAATATCTAGGAGGTGAGGGTTGGTACGTGGGTGGAGGTGTTTGATATGTGAGTGGAGATTTTGGGCCTTGGGCCACCATTACTGCCCCTGCCTCTTTCTTCTTTGATATTCCCCCTAGTTGTAATGCTTTGTTCGTGGCCTGCAGTGCCTCGAAATTTGTCACTATCCCGGTTTTGATACCTTCTTCGATCCTTCTCCGAGTTTGACGATATCGGAGAACTTGTGATTCTCAATGACCATTAGCCTTTCATAATACTGTTAGTCATGTGCCCTGACAAAGAACTTGTTCACCTGTTCCTCGTCTAATGCTGGTCTGACCTTGGCTGCTTCTGACCTCCACCGAGTAGCGTACTCACGGAAAGTCTCAGTTGGCTTCTTCTTTAGGATATGGATATAGAAGATATCTGGTGCATTCTCCGTATTGAACCTGAACCGATCCATGAAGTCTGATGCCATGCTCACCCAAATTGCCCATTTCTTAGGATTCTGGCTTATGTACCAAGACAGGGCATCTATGGTAAGACTTCTCATGAAGAGCTTCATTTGGATCCTTTCATCTTTTCCGACCCCCACGAGCTTGTCACAATAAGTTCTCAAATGAACCTTGGGATCACCTGTTCCATCAAACATTTCGAACTTGGGAGGTTTGTAACCCTCCGGGAGTTCCACATCTGGTTGTATGCATAAATCATCGTAGTTGAGACCTTCTATCCCTTTACCTCCCTCAACACCCTGAACTCGGCTTGTCAATTTCTTGAGCTCCTCAGCCATGTTCTTGATGAGCAGGTCCTTCTCAGCGGATTCTGGTGTATAGGAGATTGGTTGAGTAGAGTGAGGCATGGCTTCCACGTATATGGGGTTGTTTTGGTAAGCACCAGGGATTTGGGTGTAGTGGTGATCATTGGTTGAATTTTAAGGATCGGGAATAGGTTGTGGTATGTTCTGAGGAGTGTGATAGGTAGTGACTTGCGGGTACTGGATTAGTTGATGATGGTGTTGTGGAGGAGTTGGTATTGGAAAAGGATTGGGATTTTGAGGTGGAGTTGCATATTGATGGGGTGCGGGAGGATTTTGTGGATGCTGGTTTGTCGTATTTTGGGGAGGTACTGGGTTTTTGGTATTTGTTGGTTGATGTCGGGGACGTTCAGGGTGAGGGAGAGGTTTGCTAAGTTGCGGACCTGCTCAAGTTCTCCCTGTAAGTCCAGTATCTTTTGTTCCAACCGCAAAACCAAGTCATTTGGTGTCGGAGTACTCCGACCGTCTGAAGTTTCCACATTCTCAGTGTTTTCCTTTCGAATACCACTTAAGTCATCCATCTTAGATTTTCCTCTGCTTTTCGTATTAGTTGGAAGAGGAAGAGGTGGAGGGCCTCTAGATCTGGTGTGATGCTGATGATGCCAGTATGTGCGAACCAACCTTAGGGGATAGGAATAATAAAAAATAAAGAAAAACAAAAGGTAAACAAGTTAGTAGGGATTCTGAAAAGTTTGCAGTATTTAAACACATATCACCGGAATGTAAATTCGCGTCCTAGTTTGGGAGCCTCGTTGTGCCCGAGGTAGGCCTAGCGACAAGTAGATTTGGGGAAATTCAGTTCCAATAATTGCCTCATTTCATTAATGTAAAGATAGACGACCCAAAACGACACTAAGTAAGATAAGTCACTAATGGCACTTGGCCTTATTACATTTGAAAAGCAAGTAAACCTAATCTACTTGGTCCCAGATGGACCTTCCCCGGCCTAGATGCTCTTGTCGATCAGATCCCTCAGTTCGCGCAGGTTCAGCAGTAAGAATGCCCTTGCCAAATGTCCTCCTTCGTTCCCTTCAGCGTTCTGGCTGTCGGTGGCTCTCTTTCTCATTTTCCCTTCCAATTCCATCAGACTGTACTGCAGATATTCCAACCTTTCACTGGATTTAACAGCCCTCTATTTCCACTCATTGATCATTTCCATATCAGCCTGTGTTGCTCCATATGCTCGGCTTCAGACTTGCAGATTCTTTTGTGCAGTTTGTTATATTTCACCTGTGCTTCGGCAACTTCGTCTATGACCCTGTTTCCCGGACTATCTCTTGGCTCGAATATTCCCCCTATGTTATCATCCAACCATGAGGGGTAGAAGTACGCATGACCAGCATGATATCGATCTAGCTTGATAGTATCCTTTTCTACTATAATCGTCAAGTGCCACATGTGTTGTGATTCATTTTTGTACGGAATGGCATCACCCTGAAAATCAGCTATGAAGTGACTCATTTTAGCAACCCATGGTACGACCTGCTTCCTGCCTGCCTGTCTTATAACCCTAAGGGGAGCATAAGGGTATATGCCCCTCAAACCAATTAGCACCAAGTGTGGAACGTCCCTGGTTTTGATAATGAACTCGTTGGTAGGGAAGCATTCAAACATCCATTGAACCTGGTCCTCGGTCAGATTGTTGAAAAACTGCACCCATCCTATAGCATCCTTTGGTTGAGCAAACATGTCTGGGATATAAGTCTTCTTCTTAGGATGATGGGAAGCTATGTGATCATTCCACGGCCTTCGCAGAAACTCTTGGCGGTATTGACCTCTTTAGAGATGTTCTAACAACCAAACCTGTAACAGCAAATTGCAACCCTCGAAGTATCTGTACCCCTTCTGACAGTGCTCCAAGGCCCGCTACATATCTGCAATGATCATAGGGACAATGGTATATGTCTTCCCCTCGATCCCTTCCATCAAAGTTTTGGCCACCATGGCCAGTCTGGTGTGGATTCTGTCCCCTTGGATCGGGAACACTAGCATGCCCAATAAACACACGATGAACACAAAGACCCTACGGTGAATCCATCCCAATGAGGTGATGGAGAATTCATCCTCGAAAATACGGTAAGACTTGATGTGACCGTATCGTTCATAGAGGAAGTCGAATGTTATGTAGAATTTTTTCAGGCACTCCAAGTCATCGTTCTTCTTTAACCCCATCATCTTAAGGAATCCCCTAGTAGTGCGATTTTCAAGTGCCAGTAAACCAGGGCTGTCCCAAGGTAGCCCAGCGGATCCCCCTATTTCTTCCAAGAGAGGGGTCATTTCTATGCTTCCAAAGCGGAACACGGCTCTTTCTTTGTCCCAAAACATGGTGGCAGCCTCGATCAACATTTTGTTCGGCTGGAGGTCCAACAAAGAAGGCAAATTTCCTAAGACTCTTTTCACATGATTTTGGTCGCTTGATGGAAGATCCCTCCATCAATCTAGCAATGGTGATAGTATGTTACTGACCATGCCGAACCGGGGGACTTCGTGCCTCATTTTCTGCGAAACAAATATAGTTAGGCCCTTTCCCCCTCCAGGTTCGTCCATTTATATAACAATGATTAGCATATTGGCACTTATATCTCTCAAATTAATGCACACAGTCGTTGTTGCGTCCGTTGGGATTATGGAAAACCGATGGACTATTGGATGAGGCTTGTCTTAAGGGGTTATTATGTGGACAACATATTAACCCGGCTAGGTTTGACCATGATGCATGCACAATTAATCAGAGTAAGGTTTCTATAGAGGTCTAGACTGGGACCCTCAAACGGACAACTTGAGGGGGAAAGGCACGGAACCGTCGATCGCACCACTGATCGACTAGTTTTACCGCAAATACGCCTTTCCACATTTAGTGGGTGATATATATAGGAAGAGCTCAAACACTCATTAAGCGTTGCTATAGGATTGATTATGCACGAGTGAAATATGATGTTGAGCATGATTTATGCAACAATAAATAGCACGTTGTCAAGTATTTGCACGTTAAAAAGGATAAATGTGGTATTTAAATAATTGAAAGACATCTAAGAAAGAAAACAAGAAGATAAGTCAGTTTCGGAAAATAAAGGAAATCATGAATGCTGGAGAAATAGGCAATTAAATTCAAATAAATGGGAAGGGGAAAGGGTGAACATGTATTTAAAGCATGCTTAAGACTAATTCACAAAAACAAGTTCGTTATGGTAAGAGCCTAAAATATCCCCAGCAGAGTCGCCATGCTGTCGCGCTCCCTTTTTCCTCGCGGAGTCCGGGTTTTGACATTTCTTAGGAAAAACTCACTTCCTTCTGGAAATTGGGTATGGAATTTGAAGAGTTGCCACCTAACGAATATAAGGTGCGTTAGGCCCCCCTCGAGGTCCACAACGGTGGGTCCCGACCAAACTCGAATTAGGTGAATTAGTCTTATAAACAGATAAAGCAAATTAGACAAATGGATATTACATTTAAAGCAAGGAGTAAAGGGGGTCCTAGGGTTTTTATCCTATAGGATCACTTCTGTGCAATACTTGGTAATCGTCCCCAAGTTAGTGTGCTACACATAACATTAGCGCACAAGTCATCATATCCTTTACTACCCGATTACCCTCCCCTTAGTGGTTATATAAGCAATTCTAATTAAACGTACTCTATGCGTGCATTACCCGTCCCTCACCTATGGTCCTGGAGGTGTTTAGGACTTCTAATTAAGGTGGATCTAGACCTTCCTATAGTGCTTAAAGGAGAAAAATCTAAGCGACAAACAAAACACATAGGGCTGTCAGATAAAGGGAACAGTTAAAGGCTCACATTTACCTCCACAAATAAGCAGGCAATTGCACGTCTCAAACAACAGTATTTCAGACACTTTAAAAGTCCTATAGAAGGATATCTAGGTGAGCACAAAGCAGGAACATATGCAGTGTTTTTATTAAAGCGAGGCGGAAGGTGCTTAATCAGTTTGCCTACTGATTTTAGGACTTGCTGGATCTGGGCATTCCACAAATAGTCAAACAAAGCACAGTTTTTATAATTTTAAGATTTTAGTCGTCCTACAGGCTTGCCTAGGCGTGGATCAGAGGTGTCCTATAAACATGATATCTAATTGTTAATCAGCACTGCAATAAACCAGTAGACAATTTTAAGCAGGCAGTTTGGTTCATTAGATCCTATAGGCATGTTGTCTAGGTGTAGAGACTGATCTAAAACTTATAGACGTGATATCTAAATGCAGAAATTGGTTTTAAAAACTTATAGACATGGTATCTAAATGCAGAAATTGGTTTTTAAACCTTATAGACATGATATCTAAATGCAGAAATTGGTTTTAAAACCTTATAGACATGATATCTAAATGCAGAAACGGATTTAAACCTTATTTGCATGCAAAAACTGATTTAAACCTCGTTAGCATACAAAGACTGATTTTAAACTTACAGGCATCGTGTCTAAATAAACGAACATCGCAGTAAACTATAGGCATGGTATCTAGGACTGATTTTATAGTCATAGGCATAGTATCTGAATGTACATAAGCAAACAAACATCGCAGTAACCTATAGGCATGGTATCTAGGACTGATTTAAATTCATAGGCATAGTATCTGAATAGACATAAGCAAACAAACATCGCAGTAACCTATAGGCATGGTATCTACCCTTTAACAACAAAATATATATAAGAACCCCTCCCAGTTTTACTAATATCCTCAATATCTGTTTTACAAGAATTATTATTACAGACCAATCATAAATAATGAGTTACAGAAGTGAAGCTGCTAAAACTATAGGGAGCCTGGATAGGCCCCAAATGTAAACCTGGAAATACCAGGCCTTTAACCAAGTATGAACATGCCAGTATTCTCATAGTGCACCCAATGGTATCCTAGTATGTCAAAGTTCCCAAGAGCATCAGGGACCCCGGGCAATGCTCACACCAGAAAACTTTTCAAAGCAACCCTTTTGTGAGCAAATTTGGAGAGCCAGCCCCAGTGTGTCAAAGTTCAGAGGAGTCTCATGGACTCCTAGGCAATGCTCACACTGGAGGGGCAGTACCTTAGGTGTTCTAAGAGTAGGAGTTGAAAACAGGAGATAGTTTTAAGAAAATAGTTTTGGATTCTCAGGAATAAGGAGCAAACAGGGTCATTCAACTCTTGGAACTCAAACAAAGGTCCCAACAATCAAACAATATACAGAAACAGGATCACTTCAAGTTTCAACTTAGTTTACTAGCTGTTACTAGGTGACCAAACACTAAACAAAGACATGACATGCTGGGATCAATCAGACAGTCACATACAAAGGGGTAGCAGGGATTGGGAGCAATGTTGGTCAGATGCCTGTGAGAGGTGAACATTTAAAGCAAGATAGAAAGAACATGCTAATAGAGAAGTAAACAGACATAGGTCAAATTTAGATATGAGCAAGCATGCAGACTTACTGAAAGCAGGACACACATAGGTTTAATCAAACAAAAGTAGACATGCTATTGCAGTAAACACATAGGTTATACAGAAGTAGACATGCTGACTACAAGGGAACACATAGGTTTAATTAAATAGCATGAAACATATAGTCCAATTGAATAGCAGTAAACATGCTGATTAAGGAAACACTAAACATAAAGCACATGGATCTAATGAAATAAAAGTAGATATGCTGATAACAGGAAACACATAGTTTAATTGAATAACAGTAGTGGAGGCATACCAGTTACAAATAGTAAACAAAAGATGAGAGATGTATAGAGCTCAGTGGTCTAGCCTTGGCTTTCAGCCGGCTAGGCAATGCAATGAACACAAGTAGCAGAGAGGTTTGAGAGCAAAGTTTTTTTTTGTGTGTCTGTGTGTTTTGAACTATGTTCGTCTGTTGAAGAATCAGTAGAGAGAGTATATATAGCACTTAGTGAGGTAAAACAAATAAGGTAAATAAAAAATCACAGTTCGTGAAACAAAGGGTAATCAAATAATACAATCAGCCAATTAGGGAATCAATCCTATAGAGAAATCTGGAAGAGACCCTTAAATCGGGAAGGGTCAATTAACGTTATAGAACTAGGGCTCAAATAAGGCAAGAAATCAATTTCGTATCACATAGAAGTCATTCAAATCTTCAGCCCATACTAACATTTTAATTAAGGCAAATACAATTAATCAAGGTCACAAATAAGAAAATAAGTAAAATCACAGAAAATACTGGTTTTAATAGGAAAATATGATTCGAATCCCTAATAAAATCAATCAGTGTATCGGGTTGACAGGGATAAACAAATAACGGAAAGAAAAATTGAAGCAATCAGTGCCATAACAGAACAAGGCCTAGGGTTTAAAGAGCATATACAAAAATAACCCAAACGAGAAAGAATAGTCAGGTTAAACACTTGAAAGAAAGAAAACCTTTTGAGGAAATCTGGGATAAAACCCTAATTTTAGAGAAGCACCAAAATTGAAATAGTAGTAACAAAAGTATAAGATTTTTGAAGAAAATATCAAATAGCACTTAAACCTTCTAGATCTACAAGGATCTGGACAGACCCAAGTAGTTATAAGACTAGGGTTTTCGAAAATAGCAAAGATGAAAGACGCTCGATCCAAAACCATAGATTCAAACCAAAAATAGGCAAGGAACAGTACTCACAAACGAGAATGGCCAAAGAGAGGCTTGTGAATCTGATTTCGACAAAACTCGGTTGAATCTCTTTGAGATTCTCTCATAAATCAATGAAATTGAACAACCAGTAGATGTAACAGGCCGGCAAGGGTCGGGAAATACACAAAAACCCCATGGACGGGGAGTTTTATAGGTGACGACGACTAGGGTTTGGGTGGTCTCAGAGAGAACGGAGAAAAAGAGGGTTTCAAGGGCGGCGTGTGGTAACAAATGAATAGGGTTAGGGGGTCGTTTGGATTAAAAATGGAAAAGGGTGATATGGACCGTTGATCTTAGAGATCAATGGTCACGATTGGTTCCGGGTTGGGGCGGGTTGGACTTAATTGGGCTAAATTTTAATTTGATTTGGGCTTGGGGGGTCTGAAATTAAACTTAATAAAAGGACTATTTGTTAAATACCCAATTAATTAATAAAATAATTTGTAAAAATAGCTAATTTAAATGATAAAAATAATTTTTATGCATGAAGATGATTTAAAATAATTACTTAATATTATAAAAATATAAAAAAGTTATTTCTGTATAGAGAATGTAATTATGCATATGTATGGGCTATTATTGCAAAATATGCAATTGTAATCTTAAAAAAAATACAAATGTAATTGTAGAAAATGTAATTAAAATATTTGAACACTTATAAGAGCATAAATGATGAATTCAGATGACTAAATCATTGTAACGTAATACGAGGGATGATTATTGAATATTTATATAATTAAAATGCAGAAATAAATTGATTTAAAGCCTTTAAAAATTATAGAAAAAATTATAAAAAACACTTGTGCATGTTCGTAAATGCATGTACATTATTTTGAAAGTATGTATACATGTTTAAAACATATGAGGAAAAAATTGGGTATCAACACAATCATTGGCAAAGAACATACTCTCTACTTTTCGCTTACTGTTCATCAGAATTGTCCTTTCTCTTTATTGTTCTTATTTTATTGTTCCTAGTCCATCTCGAGGTCACTAAGCTCGAGGTCACCACTGCTGAGTAATATTGGTTTGATTCACTTATTTCTTTCATTTCTACTTCATATTTCTTGATTACTAATTAGTATTGAACTAAATCACATATCTTTAAAACCACAAATCAAATTTAATTGTTACTCGTATTTTCGAGGTAAACAATCTTCCAGCCACAGTTCTCTTTTACAACAGGAATACTGGCCGAACGAATAAAAGAATGACATTCACCAACAACTCTGTTTCTATCGTTGTCAAGGTCAGAAAATTCCTTTTGAACATGAAGATCTTTTTCACAAGACAGCTGGGAAGGGATGATTGTGTTTGTACTAAGAGGTCTGACATCAAGTTTGTTAGGCTTGTTTTTCTTGGATGGACCGTCACCAATGCAAGCCCATGTGTAACTGGAGGAAGAAATACCAGAAGACCTAGCGATAAAAGGTTCGAATTTGTAAATTTTATCAAGAAAATAGGAGTTACAAACAAGCTTAAGGAAAACTCAATGAAGAAAGTTTGTAAAAGTAAAAGATTAAAGTAGTGAAAAGGGTTGAAGTTTATAGATGTGAGGCCATCATTACTTAGGTAACTGGGAATCATAGGTTAACACATGTTCGACTCATTAAATTCAAAGAAATGTGCCTCCTTTCAAGTGTCAGAAACCCTTCAATAACTTTCCACGAAGAAAAGAGAAGGTCTTATCTACTTCCCTGTCACATCAACTTTAATCAACGGAAAGTATGGGGACTATTTGTATAAGGTAAAATTAACATATGACATGTGGATGTTCGTCGAGTAGATACGTGGCAGTAGAAACATGTGGGAGATGAGTCAGCAAATAGTTGATACCGGTTACAAGCATGTGATCAATGTTGTATAAGTTCCTAAGACATCAAGACCGGAGAGAAGAATCTCAAGGCAAGGTACCGATTTAAGAAGGCAGCATTAAAGGAGCAGTCGTTACAGAGAATCATAGCATTTACTCTCGACTGTTATACATCTATCAAGAGGGATTTTTATTCACCTTAAAGAGGAGCTTGATTTGGGAACTTGTCTCCCTTAAATTAGCTATAAATAGAGAAATTTGTACTCATTGAAGGGGACGAAACACTTATATGGAAAAGGCTAAGATTACTTTCTTATTTAGTGAAATCTTATTTTGCTTATACTGAATTCTCCGTATTGTTCTTGTTCCCGGAGAAGTTCAATTCAAGGCCCAGGCTTGTCTTTTCTTCAATTATACTTATTTTATTCACTTTTGTTCTTCATTATTTTATCTACTCAAATCAATTTAATCTATGTGTCTATAAACAACATTATAAATTCAACTGTACGATTTTGTGGGCAAGCAAAAGTCATGAATCAAATCAGAAGAAAGCATTCAACTCTACAGCAATAAACAAATGGGTGGAGAATCTCCTTCGGAGAAAAAACAGTTGTTCGATGCTTTTCACATTATCGTCTCTCACATGTGACAATAGTAGGCGGTGGAGAAAAAAAATGTAAAGCAATATAAACAAATGTATTAGTACAAGTACAACGTTGTAGCAAAATCCACATTTTCTTAAAAGCCGTGATCACTTGGTCGATTAAGAAACTTCTTCGCACAAAGTAGCCAGGAGTTGCAAGGGATTTGATGTATTTAACTTTAAACTAAATCACTAGTTCACTAGAGAAATGTTTGATTAGTACAATAATTGATCATTCATTTCATTTATCGTTGTGGACTTCTTTGAGAGAACAAAGATAATTGATCTTTGTTGAAGAACAAACTAATTTTCACTTTTCAGTTTTACCTGATATGTCAAATTTAAATTCAAGACTAAAACGGAGAGAAAAATGTAAATATTTGCTTATGATCGTTGTATCAAGGGTTCTTGGGAGTTTTGACATTATACTTCGAAATTTTCGTATCTGCTTAATTAGTTTATACTGGCAAGAGATGAGCACCAAATCTGCACGTACGCTTGCCATTCATCATTGGTTAATTTTTTGGCATTCAATTCAGGTCTAGGTGAATTTACCTTGTCCAATCTCATGTGAGACCTGACATTTGGCGTTCTCTTAATGTAATATAGAAGGTTTCTTTTTCCGCTGCAAAAATTTGTTATATTAACAATTTAAACCATAACTGTTATGTTTCAAAAAAAAATTAAAATTATTTTCTTATTAGTCTATTCCAAAAAGATGGCACCTTTCAATATTTTCTTAAAAGGAAATATTTATAGTCATACAAGTATTATGGCAGGTTTCAGACCACAAGTTTCAAAAGTGTTACGGTCACACAAATACTATGACTTATTTAATAACATATATTTTAAAAGTGTCAAACTAAAAAAATCTTATTGAGTAAGAATTTTCATCCATTCTAACTGGCGCAGGCTCATGCCTGAGAAACTTCAGACAACAGTGAAAGGGACATCCCGAGAATTCAATTGGAGACCTGTCGCATCCAAACGGAGAATCATACCACTGGACCCAATGCCCTTACGTATTACCAATCAATTATGTCAGGATGTACCATTGCTGGGTTTTTTAAAGGTAAACACACCACCAGGAAAAGCACTTGTTTTTCCCCAAAACGCACCTAGCTTGAATTGCACCTTTCATTCCCTGCCTATATATATAGGGGCATTGTCTCAGATCTTTCAATTGAAATTTGCACTCTCCTTCTGCATATTGTTTTACAAATAAATAAGAGTTTCTATGTGAATTTGTTACTATCTTTACGTTCGATGTTTGCTAGAATTTAAAGCACTGCTATTCCAACAAAGATATATCTATTTTTTTATGGGAGGAAATAATTCAACACCTCGAATACTGTGAGTGAATCAAATTCCTTAACGACACACAGTAAATTCTGTGGGCTCGGTTAATTATTTAACATTTCTGATTATTCTATTTTATTAGTTTTCTGCTATTATTATTTTTTAACACAATATATTAACAGTTAGTCAATGGTTAGAAAGGATAGTAGCAACTTTGCAAGTGACATACGGCCTAGACACCTATAGGATGTAGTACTGCTGAACTTTTTGCAATTCAGATGTTTGGATGTGAGCTACTCTGCGAGGAGCCAAACCGGCTGATAGTAGCTAGGCCAAACATCATCTGATCATCGAAGTATATGCATTTCCTCCTGATAGAATTTAAGGGTTCACCAAACTTTATAGAGAATCAGGTTGTCTATCAGGTTCATCAGAACACACGCACACTGCAGTAAATAAATGACAAGAGAAATTTTACGTGGAAAATTCTCAGCTCAATGGGATTAAAAATCACGATCTACTCTTGTAGGATTTCAACTTCACTACTGATCAACTTTCAGATTACAACCTATGCAACCTAGGAATTAACCTCTTAATCCCTCAGTAACTTGTAACACTCTATTACAAGCCATTTTGTAATAACTCTATTAAAAAAATTTTACAACTTGACTAACTCTAGCCAAGACACAAACACAAGGGTTATTAATTTACAAAGGGTTTCCTATGCAATGATTCTAAACAAGCTAAGTAGGAATTACAATTGAAGAACTATTACAAAGTTACAACTCGACTAAGGATATACAATAACTTGATATGGGGAACTGGTCCGTAGCACTGTTGTTCTTTGTTCTTGATGCACTTGAAAATTATCTGCTTGATGATAAATCACGTGAGAGTGCTTGAGTAAATTCTCTAAGTGTTCAAGTAATTCGTTTTACCTTCCTTGATGTTAATAATACATGTGTGACATCACTTACAATGATGTAAGCAAGGTAGTTAAAAGGCCTTCCCCATAAAGTTGACTGCTGCACCGTTCTTGTACTGTAGCGTGTGCAGGCAGCAACCTTTACAGGTGAAGAGTTGACTTCGTACAGTTACCTAGAGAGATGGTAGCGACCTAGTCCCTCTGTTGTTCCTTTGACTCTGATGAGATCAACTGTGTCACATCTGGGGACATGTTGATCTTTTAAGGTCCTGAAGAAGTGTATCTGGTTCTTTATAGTAAGTTTGTTAGATCATCAAAACAAAACACGGATACACATATAACCTATCAATTTCCCCCTTTTTGATGATGACAAACTTATAATTCAAGTTCCCTCTGAGAACCAACATTTCTTGTATTCCCCCTGAATCTGTTCCCCATCTTGTTCCCCCTAAATTATTTTTCCCCCTTTTGGAAACATAAAAAGATCAATAACAGGATTTTAAGAAATAAAGAAGTCTAGCTTTAAGTTAACTCATGCCACTTGTGTGCACACAATCATGACCAAAAATAGAGGATAAAAGCAGGGTATAGACAGCAAAAAGGGAAAATCTTGCATTAACATAATTTGGATTTTTCAACAGGATCAGAGTCAATGTTACTACCGCCATCCACAATTTAGAACAACAACAAAAAATACCACAAATATCATCATAAGAACTGACACTAAGGGACTTGACCACAAACGAGATCATAGACTTGACACTGAGGGGACACGATTTAGGGAGCACTGAAAGGATAAGGCTTGGAGGCAGAGGAAAGGGTTTGGAGGACTAAATCCATTCGAGCATTCACTGACATTTGCTCGTTGAGCAGTCTCTCTTTCAAGTCCTCCACTTGTTTTCTGAGCTCAGCATTCTCTTTTGTCAAACGAGCAAGCTTTTCACTTTGAGAGCTACTGGAACCAGGTGCCTCTTGCAGCTGACTTAACTGAGTCTCAAGGATAGCATTCCTTGCTTTCAATTGCCTTATCTCAGTAGTAGCACTGTTGTGAGCATTGATCAACTGAGATATGGTAGAAGTGCTTCCAACCCCTCCAACTTTCTCTATACACTCATATTCTTCAAGAGCATCTTTAGAGAAAGTTTGCTTCTTGGTGCCTAATTTAGCTTGTCCCAGAGGAACCTTGAAGTGCTCAAAGACCTTGGTGAGAAGGAACCCATAAGGCAGCCCATGATTTCCATCTTTAAAATCTGCCACTTTATTCATGTGCTATATCATGATCCCAGGCAGGTTGATGGTAGTGAAGTTGTCCAGTGCTTCCATGAGGAACAAGTCTGCTCGAGAGGTGATAGATCTTCTCTCAGCACGAGGCAGCAATCCCTTGTTCACCATCTCAAATAGCAGTTGGTACACTGGAAGAAGGGCCTTCTTCTGAACTCGTTCCCCTTGCTGAACTGATCTGTCCTTCAAGATTGCATTTCTAAAATTTTGAGAACAGGTTCCCTAAACATTAGACAACCCTTCAGCAAGCACACCAAGAATAGACCCCAACAAAGCAGAGTCCATTACCATAACAACTTTATTCACTAATACACAGATGTGATCATCCTCAACCTTAAATAAGTCGGCATAGAAACTTTGAAATTCGTCCTCATACACCTTTGGAGCATCATCTGTGAACAAATGTATCCACTGTTGGAACTCACAGATCTCAACCAACTGTCTCGTACTAGCCTCCTCCAAGATATCAGGGGCAAATGTGCGGTCCCATAGCACCTTTTGACTTCTCAATCTCTCCTTCCTAGCACTCCTTCGTTCACCAACTCTGGCCTTCTTGGAGGAACTAGGTTCCTCATCAGTATCACCCTTTCTTTTAGCAGACCTGCGAACATTCTTTCTTTTTTCATCAGACTTCACAGACTGTTCACCTAATTCTTCCATCACACCAGCACCAAACTCTTCCACAGACTTATCACCAGATTCTTTCACTATATTTTCACTAGAGACAAAATCATCAAACTTGTTCAGATTTTCAGCAGACACAGAAGATCCCTTTTTGGCTTGGGGAGACAATGCTTCTGTGAGGGCTTTCTAGTCAAGGAACTAGGTTCCTCGGCTTCTTCCCCACCCATATTCACAACAAGCACTAACTTTTCACTCACCGCTTTCCCATCTTTCACCAACTTTTTCTCCTTGACTTAGCTTGGTTGTCCTTAAGAGCAAACTCAAGAGCCTCCTTCATTTGCAACCTTGTAGTGGGTCGCTTAGGAGTAGACTCTTGAGCAACCATTGGTCTACGCCTAGTCAAGCTTGCTATTGGCAAATCATCAGAATCCTCTTCACTATCCCATTTTTCATCTCTGGACACAGACTTTTCCTCAGGCACCACCATACACAAAGGCTCGGCATCAAAATGAGGAGAGGGAGAAGGGTCAGTGCTGACCTGGGGTTCTAGAGAGGACACCTAAATTGGATCCTCCAAAGGGGGATCGGGTCCTCTAGTAGGTTCTCTAGTAGCACCTTCATGTGCCGATGGTTCAACAGGAACAAGCTCTTTACCCTCTCCAACAGTCTCAGACTCTTTCCCCTGAGTCTCAAAACCATCCTCGCCCCCTTTAACAAAAAACCCTTCATTAGCTATGGACATCATGTTCTCTATTGCTTCTTTCTCTTGTAGACCCATGAAAAACTCAGGAGAGGAAGGAGAGTTACCTGTGGACACAAGATTAGGAGCACTCTTTGTTGAGTCAACGTTCTCAAAACCCTCAGTTTGATCTACCTTTGACCCTTCTTCCATAGGAGAACTTGAGATTTCCTGATTTTCTTCTTTGTCAGCAGTACTCTTTTCATCCTCTTTTTTCCGGCGAAGTAGGAGAAGAGCTCTGGGCTATAAATCTTTTGGGAGCCGAGATTTTGCGACTCCAATGAGAACCATAACTCGATTGGGTAGGAGAGGAGACGGAATGTGGGGGTGACTCTGTCCTAGGGTTTTGGGTAGTAGTAGTGTGGAGTGAGGAGTCTAATATCGGTGTTTCAGCAGGTGAGGACTCAATGGGGGTATCACTTGGAACACTCGAGGTTGCTTGATTTTCAGCCATGGTGAGAAGAAGAGAAGGGATTTGGTAGTTTGAAGAGAGAAAGAAGAAGGAGGGTTTTGAAATTTGATGGGAGTAGTTGTGATAGTGATAGATATATTTATGATGGACGAGGGACCGATTAAGAAAGGGCGACAGTTTTGGGAGTTGGGTCGGTTTTCAATGGGTGAGACGTTTGGGTTCAAAAGACGCAAAGAAAAAGAAGCTGGCATACTTATGTCGTGGCACTTGTTTTAACCGTTCAAAATTGTGCATGAGAGAACAGAGAAACTACTAACCTGTGTCAGGGGAACCAGGTTCCCTGACTGATCTTGCATCTGTAAGCTTTGCCCTTTTTACCAGCATACACTGCCTCAATTGCTTATTTGCTCTGTAATCATCATGCGTGTCTACCTGTAATGGTTTAGAGATGAGTTAAATTCTGCCAGAAAACACTTTTTAGCTAATTTTACCTGAACATTTCTTTCATAGCCAATCATCAAAGGACCAGGTTCACAGTTGGGTTTTATCAACCCCAGTGCCAGACGATTTCTCTCAAAGTGTTCTCTGCATAGGGCTTTGGTGAATATGTCTGCAATCTGATCTTCTGTGCTACAGAATTCATGCATATGAGCCCTTTTTCAACATTGTCTCTGAGGAAATGATGGCGTACATCAATGTGCTTGGTCCTCTTATGTTGGACTGGATTTTTGGCCATATTGAGTGCACTTGTATTATCGCATAAGAAAGGCACAGAATATGAGAATACTCCAAAGTCTTCCAGCTGCTGCTTGATCCACAACAATTGAGCACAACAAGAAGCAGCTGCTACATATTCTGCTTCTGCAGTTGTGAGTGCCACTGAGTTTTGATTCCTTGTACCCCATGAGATTAGACAAGAACCCAGGAAATGTGCCATTCCAGACGTGCTCGTCCTGTCCACCAGATATCCTGCATAATCAGCGTTAGCATACCCTATAAGATCAAAGCTTTCACCTGAGGGATAGTAGAGAACCAGGTCCTGCTGTTCCTTTGAGATATCTCAATATTCTCTTGGCAGCCTTCAGATAAGATTCCTTTGGATTGGATTGAAACCTTACACAAAGACCCACGCTGAAAACAATGTCTGGCCTCCTTGTAGTGAGATACAAGAGTGATCCTATGATTCCTCCATACATGGTCTGATTTACATGGGAAGTAGGTTCATCCATGTCTAGACGGGTAGCTGTGGCAGGGGTTTCGATGACTTTTGGTGCTTCCATGTCAAACCTTTTCAGTAGCTCCTTGATGTACTTCTGCTGACTTATCAATGTTCCCTTCTGAGATTGCTTCACTTGAAGTCCTAGGAAGAAATTTAATTCTCTCATCATACTCATCTCGAATTCACTCCCCATAAGTTTTGCAAATTCTTCACAAAGAGAGTCGGTTGTGGCTCCAAAAATGATATCATCAACATATACCTGAACATTAAGCAGGTTCCTCCCTCGTTTCTTCAGAAAAAGGGTGTTGTCAATTTTCCCTCTTATATAGCCATATTCTAGAAGGAATTTTGACACCTTTTCATACCAAGCCCGGGGAGCCTGCTTTAGCCCATACAATGCCTTGTCCAGTTTGAACACATGCTCAGGATGCTCGTGACACTCAAATCCAAGAGGCTGCTTGACATAGACTTCTTCTTTTAGGTAGCCATTTAGAAATGCACTTTTGACATCCATTTGGAACGGGTTTCACTCCATATGAGATGCAAAGGAAATAAGAACTCTAATGGCTTCCATTCGAGCAACAGAAGCAAATATTTCATCATAATCAATACCTTCTTCCTGATTGTAGCCTTGAACTACAAGCCTTGCCTTGTTTCTTGTTGTATTTCCAAACTCATCAAGGTTGTTCCTAAATACCCACCCGGTCCCTATGATAGTCCGATCTGCAGGTCGAGTAACCAGGTGCCATACCTTGTTTCTTTCAGATTGGTGCAGCTCTTCTTGCATTGTTGTGATCCAGTCTGCATCTTTCAACGCTTCTTTGATATTTTTGGGCTCTATTTGGGAAAGAAAGGCTGAAAAGGCAAGTGGTTTCTTGCTGTTGATATGGTTTGAACTTCTGAGTCAAGAGGGGTGATTATGCTGTCAAGAGGATGCGAGCTTTTGTGCTTCCAATTTGGTACCTGAATCTCATTGGCAGAGGACCCAGGTATATCTGACTGAGGTTCTGGGGCACTTCTTACTTCCACAAGTGGAGTACCTTGGACTGCATCAACAACTCTATTTTCAGCTTCAGTTGGTGTGATCATGGGACCATGTTCCTTTTCAGTAGAGGGAGGTGTACTTGCATCATTTTTACTGGATTCTTTTACATTACTCATCATGTCTGCTTTTCCATTTTCCATGTCAATGACTTCTCCTGGAACAGATAAGGGTTCTCCATCTTGATCAACATGTCTGTCCATCTCACAGGAGAGGTGTGACTCATCAAAGATCACATGTATATTCTCTTCAACGCGTTGAGTCCTTCTGTTGTATACTTTGTAAGCTTTGCTTTGTGATAAGTATCCCAAAAAGATTCCTTCATCACTTTTATCATCGAATTTTCCAAGAGCTTCCTTTCCATTGTTGAGGACAAAGCATTTACACCTAAAAGTCCTTGGATATATTAGCTTGGGCTTCCTTCCATTCAGCAGTTCATATGGAGTTCTGTTCAAAAGGGACCTGATCATACACCTGTTTACCAAGTAGCAAGCAATGTTGACAACTTCTGCCCAAAAATACTTTGCAATCCCACTGTCAATCAGCATTGTCCTTGCCATGTCTTCAAGAGTTCTATTCTTCCTCTCTACAACACCATTTTGTTGAGGTGTTCTAGGAGCTGAAACATTGTGAGTAATATCATTTTCATTACACAACTCATCAAATTTCGCATTGTCAAACTCAGTCCCATGGTCAAATGTGATGCAAGCTACATTATTACCCATCTTCACCTGAATCATTTTGACGAAGACAACGAACACTTCAAAAGTTTCATCCTTGGTTATGAGAAATAAAGTCCAGGTGAATCTGGAGAAATCTTCAACTATAACAAAGATGTATTTCTTTCCTCCTCTGCTTAGCACTCTCATAGGTCCACATAGATCCATGTGAAGAAGATCAAGTGGCCTTGAGGTACTAACTTCCTTTTTGGGCTTGAATGAGGATCTGACTTGCTTGCCTTTTGCACATGCATCACACACTTTGTGATCCATGAAACTTGACTTGGGCAAACCACGAACCAGGTACTTCTTGACCAATTTGTTCAGCAACGTGAAAGGGCTTTCTAGTTTTGTGATTTTTGTCGAATTCCGAGGCATGGGCCCGGGGGCCGGGTTGGGTAAATTTCGGGAGTTTGGTCTAAATTGATAGTTTTTTGTATGGAATTGGTTCCTTGGCCTATTGATTGTGTTGTACTGCTTTTGGTTAGATTCGGGACATTTGGGGCTCGATTCCAGAGGCTAGGGCGTTGCAGAGTAGGGATTTGATCGGTTTGAGGCAAGTAAGGATTGAGAATTCAGTCTTGAGGGTATGAAACCCCGGATTTTGCATTGTTTTACTATTTTGAGGTGACCCATATGCTAGGTGACGGGCATGTGGGCGTGCACCGTTGGGGATTGTGACTTGGCCCGTCCCGTAACAACTATAAAGTTGCGTATTTGACCGAAAACTATATGATACTTATGTGTTTTAGAAAGAGTTTCTATAAATTGGGCTGAATGCCATTTTTGGGCCTTGTGCCAGAGCTGTTTGCCCTTTTTCTTATTATCCTCTCACTGTTTTGATGAAAAATCTATACTCAGTCATGCTATACTTACTGATTTCATAATTCAGTCTTTATTACTCTGTTTTTGATACATATAAAATGTTATTTTGGGTTGAGTACCCCATTTTGCTGATAGCTCGAGTGGCTTCAGAGGTTTGTGATTTAGTGAGGCCGAGGGCCTGATTGATGTATGCCATGAGGTGGCTTGTTATAGAGCTTGCGCTGAAGGAGTCCCTCCGGAGTTTGCACACCCCTAGTGAGCGCGGGTACCATGAGTGAGTGATATGAGATATGCTTGAGGGGCTGTATACGAGTCACTGTGAGGTTTGCCCGAGGGGCTATATATGAGTGATGTTCTTCTCGAGGGGCTACTTCTGAGTGATGTTTTGCCCGAGGGGCTGTTTACGATTTTCATCACTTTTACTCTCTTTTGCATTGAGCCTCTGTTGAAACTTTTGAAAAATAATCTTCAATGATTTTTATCGAAAACTGGATTTTAAAACGAGATGATTTGACTCAAGTATTAATTTGAAAGCATGTTATAATTTCTGAGATTTCATGATGTGGACTTTATGTGTTTTATTGCTCGTCACTACTGCTCAGTCTTTATTTACTGTTATTACTTACTGAGTTGGCGTACTCACATTACTCCCTGCACCTTGTGTGCAGATCCAGCGGTTGCTGGACGTGCTAGCGAGTGTTGATTTCATCCGTCGCGGATTTGTTGGAGTTAGCAAGGCTGCATTGCGATCGCAACCCTTCTCTTCTGCCTCCTATCTTCTTATATATGTTATTATTTGTTTTCCAAACTGTATTAGTCTTAGTATTATCGGACAGTTCTTAGTAGATGCTCATGAGTAGTGACACCCTGATGTCAGGCTTTTCTTTCCGTACTTTTGTTATTCAGATGTTCTTTATAAAGGTTTATTAATAAATAGCGTGAAGTTATCTTTGAAAATGAAATATCGCGTTGATTTTGGTAAAGATTCGTCTTGCCTAGTTCCACGATAGGCGCCATCACGACAAGGTAGTTTTGGGTCATGACACTGCCTTCTTCGAAGTTTGGAGGAGCAACCCTGAGGATTCTTTCTAGGTATCAACCTGATAGAAAGAACCCGCTCTGATACCAACTGATAGAATTTAAGGGTCCACTAAACTCTATACAGAATCAGGTTCTCTATCAGAATCAACATAACACAAGCACACTACAGTAAATAAATGACAAGAGAAATTTTACGTGGGAAATTCTGAGTTCAACGGGATTAAAAACCACGACCTACCCTTGTAGGATTTCAACTTCACTACTAAGCAACTTTCAGATTACAACCTATGCAACCTTGGAATTAACCTCTTAATCCCTTACTAACTTGTAACACTCTATTACAAGCCACTTTGTAATAACTCTATTACAAAGACTTTACTACTTGACTAACTCTAGCCAAGACAAAACACAAGGGTTTATGATTTACAAAAGATTTTCTATGCAATGCTTCTAAACAAGCTAAGTAGGAATTACAATTGAAGAACTATTACAAAGTTACAACTCGACTAAGGACATACAATAACTTGATATGGGGAACTGGTCCGTAGCAGTGTTGTTCTTTGTTCTTGATGTACTTGAGAAGTGTCTGCTTGATGATCAATCATGTGAGAGTGCTTCAGTAAATTCTCTAAGTGTTCAAGTGGTTTGTTTTACCTTCCTTGATGTTAATAATATATGTGTGACATCACTTACAATGATGTAACCAAGGTAGGTAAAAGGCCTTCCCCATAAAGTTGACTGTTGCACTGTTCCTGTACTGTAGCGTGTGCAGGAAGCAACTTTTCCAGCTGGAGAGTTGACTTCGTACAGTTACCTCGGGAGCTGGTAGCGACCTGTTCCCTCTATTGTTCCTTTCACTCTGACGAGTTGAACTGTGTCCCAACTGGGGACATGTTGATCTTTTAAGGTCCTGAAGAAGTGTATCTGGTTCCTTATCTGGTTCTTTACAGTAAGTTTGTTAGATCATCAAAACCTAACAACGATGCACATATAACCTATCACCTCCTATGTACAATTGTTGGGTTTAGAGAAAGAATAGACTTAGCAAGAAGTTTGCTTTTTAGAGTTAGAGAAAGAAGCTACTATCTAGCGAAAGGGACGAATTTTTTTCATTGAGTGCCAAAATTTGTTTTGAAACACAAATTGTACTAAATTATCAGGCCCGGTTTTTTAATTATTCAATCAGTGCAATTACACTAGTCACCGTCATTCAGTATAGGAGTTCAAGATTTCTAGTATCTTTGGTGGATTAGTGTTAGGACCTGACTCTTTATCATCGGGCGTGGCACGGCTGTGGTGAGGATTGGGGCGTGATGGCCTTGTCATTGGCCTATGTGCGGGCAAAACGATCATGCGGGCGACGGACAAGACATTATCATGAGGGCTGTTGTGGGCAAGTATTGGCCAAGGTCTTGGGGCAGGCAAGACACGCTTGGCAAAGGCTTGACAAGGCAGTGTGAGCAGTGTTGGGGCGGGATGGCATGGCATGCGCGCCAAAGTCAGTGGCACGGGCACTTTGGGTTGTGGCAGCAACAAATGTGGGCTAAGCTAAAATGCGGATGTGCGGAATGATGGCAAAGGCTTTAAATAGCTAAAGCAAGGCTATGTGAAGGAAAATACAAGCAATGTCACGAGGGAAACAAAGGTTGACATGGGCAAGGGAACTCGGCCAAGGCAATGTATGGGCGGCAGTGGCGTCGGGCGTGTGCGGCAAAATCATGGACGGCAGATTGCGGGCAAGGCATTGGTGCGGAGCAATGTCAAGAAGAGCCAAGGCTGGGCGCAATGCCAGCCTTGGGGCGTGAATCGGCTGGCCAAGTCAAAATGGCACATGCAATGCACATGCCAATGCAGTTGGCGGTTACCTTTTCATAACCTCTTGTACCCATGACTGATTTAAGCTTGTATCCATTATAATTTTGTGCACAATATGGCCTAAGTAGTTGAGGATGTCAACTATAAGTTAGGAACTGATTTAGGCTTAGCCCGATAAGTGGCAAAAGCTATAGACAGCAAGTGTCAATGTGCTGTCAAGTCCTGCCTATGTTCTATAAATAGGGCCTTTGGACTTAGTCAGATTTAAGTGTGCAATTTCGTGTGAAATTCTAAGTGGGAAATGTTGATACCCAATTTTTCCCTGTATATTTTTATATGCAAAATAATTTCAAAATAGTATATGTATGCATATATAAGTATGCCCAAATATTTTATGTATTTTTCCTAATTTTTAAAGGATATTTTTTTCAATTTATTGTCCTATTTTGACAGTACGAAAATCAATAATTGTTCCTCAAATTATTATTTTGGTGAATAACTCATTTTATTCTCACATTTATACCAAAATATTGCTAAGGTAATTTTTGCGTATTTTTACAAATTCATTTAGTAATTTTAAAGCTAAATTGCATACAATTGAAATTTTAGCCTATTTTGAGATTTAATAGCTTTTTATAATTATGAAATTGGTTCCAGTATTTTTATTTTAATATTTTTATATATTATTAATTAATTTAGTACCTTTAATTTGTTTCCAGAAATTATCTTACTATTTTTTATAAAATAAAAAGGGAAAAACTGGCTATTTAAATACTAGCCCTGTTTTCATTTCAATTATAGCCCAAATCAACCCCCAATAAAACCCCAATTTCAATCTTAAATGGATCGGCCCAATTTCTAAATTACCCGCCCCTGACCCAGCTAATCTAACCCACCCGGCCTCCCCTTTCGATCCAGGCCGTTGATCATTTTGATCAACGACCACAATCATTCCTTTCCTTTTTTTATTTTACAAACACCTAACCCTAAAATCATTTCTCCTTAACCTGCCGCCTCTGAAATCCTTTCCTCTCTCAGACTCTCTCGAAACCCTAGCCCCTCTCACCGTCTTCTACCTTAAACTCACCGGGATCCATGGCTTCCCAGGCCATGACAACCCCACGCTCACCTCCATGTGCTCTTATACACTTGATACTTGGAGATTCGAGGTCTGACATCGAAGGTCTTCATTCAGATCTTCGCAAATTCAAGGTTCTACGGCCATCTCCGGCCTTGCTCCGGCGTACAATGGTGTTTTGAGCCTGGTTCTGACTTATCCGACTCAGATCGCACCTTTTCCAAGCCTTTTTCATTCTAGGGATCTTCTGAAACCCTGACTATTCGAGGTTCCCTCCGATTTTTCTTAGATCTGTCACGTATCTATGCTCTATTTGGGGTTTTAAACGATTTCCAAAACTTTTCTTTCAAAATTAATTTTAAAATCACTTCTTTTCGATTTAGGGTTTTCTGGAATGTTTATGACTTTTCTTCCCCTTTTCCTTGTGTGTATTTGTTTGCTACTGCTTTCATATGTTTCCTTTTACCATGCATGCTCTTCTGTGCTTCTATATTTTGTTTTCCTACTGTGTTTCTATACCATGCTCACATGTTTATCTCACTATGTTTTCCTATATGCTCTTTTGCTATACTTTTCCAGTGTTCTTGTGTTCTCCTACTGTATTTCTTTTACTAAGTTCTTACGTCTCTTTGTTTGCCTTCCGCTGAACCATGTTGAGTTTCTAAAAAGACCTTCTTAAAACAGGTTTTTTCTACTGCGTTCTTAGGTGTTTTAGTATTTCTCTCTTCTCAACCTTGGTTAAGTTCTTCTACTATATCTTCTATTGTGTTTACTGTTTTCTCTTCTACTGAACCCTGTTTAAGTCCCTTCTGAAAGGTTTTTCTTAAACATGTTTCTTCTACTATCATGTTGTTCTCTCATTGTGCTTTGAGTTAGTTCCTTCACTCTGTTTGCTTCAAATTTTTCTATTATATTTGCTTGCCTTCTCATGAGATTCTGAAAAGAAATCTCTGAGCATGTTGCCTCCTTATCTCTGTATTTGACTCGAGGTGGAAACCCTAGAATTTAGGGGTTCCGCCGAGTTTGGTCATGTGATTGAACTAGGGTTCTGTTTGAGAACCCTTGACTCTTTCAGACTAATCTCTGAGCCTACAAACTGAGTTTGGACTCCCTTGTTTTCATGTAATTCTGACTTCTCTGGAGTTTTCACTAGCCTTACAATGGCATGACAAATTTCTTCATGTTTTAACGTGTCTGTATGCCTTTATATGTGATGAATCTTTCTTCAAAAAAGGGTTTTCCAACTTGTGATTGATTCAGAATTCCTTTTAATAAGTCTAATTGATTGTTACTGATTTTCCTTAAGTTAAAATCTTTCCATCTTTCTGACTTGGTTCATTCATACAAAATTTTCGACTTATGATTTCTTGGCTGTCAATTGATTTCCTTTCCTTAAATTGTACAACCGTGTACTGTCAAGATCTTGTCCTTAAATAAACCTCTATGTATTTACCCCTCTTGTACTGCTTTGAAAAGTGTTTGATTAATCTCTTTCCTTAATTAGTTTTACCCGTTTGAAATCAGAATCCCTTAATTAAAGGGAAACCTTGTGTAATTGATTTTCAAACTATTTTCTTACCTATTTCTGCTTGCTTTCTACACTATAAAGGGGCACGACCCTTTTGCACATAGACACACACTTCAGACTTCACACTTACAATCTCACAAAACTCATACTTGAAGTATTCTTGCTTCTTGTCTGCACTTTGGCTTTACAAGAATACCGCTTTCTTTTGCTTGTTTCTTTGAGACTGGTATGTTCTAGTTTTGGTTTCAGCATCATCCCAATGTGTTTACTTACAACCTTTACATCCATGTCTACTTTACTGTCTATATGGAGTTAAATGTCAGCTAGCATGTTAATTTCCTTTCATCTATTTCTGCTGTAAATCCCTGCACCCCTGTTTCCCTCTATGTGCTTTGAGTTGTAGTTCAGAACATGGCAACATGCAAGTTATTGTTCATGTTTGGACTTGATCCCTTTGGGGATCCTAACTCCCAAACAATGTGTTTTAACTGGCTGGTGGGGTGTGCCAGCACTTCCTATTGCTAGGTATGCCCACTAGCCTGTCCTTTCCACTTCCCTTTTCCCCTTTTTGAATTCCCTCTCCGCACTTACACTCACTCTTAGCTTCTAAGATCTGCTCCCCTCCTGTGAGCCTTGCTTTGGGACCTTGAGTTCCCTCTGAACTTGGACACTTGAGGGCTGGCCCTTCCACGCTACACTATGACTTAATCCTGCAATGTATTTGTGTGTGAGCACTGCCCGGAGTCCACATGAGGCTCTTAGAGAACTCTGACACACCCCAAATGAGAGAAAGGCTTTGGATCTCGATCTTTGGAGTTGGTCCATCTCATGTTTCAGACAAGGAGCCTGAATTAGGCTCCCCTTGGTTGTACTTTAATTTCTGATGTAATTTTGTTTTCTTATTCCATTCTGTGCTGTAATAACTTTGTAATAAACTTCGGGGATGTTTAGTGAAAAGGGAGGGGTGACTATGCATGAAAAGGGTAGATAACTTGCCTATAGGAATCTCTATTTTTAGTGTTTTTCATATAGTTACCCTGCCTATTAGATTCTGCACTTTCATATAGTTACCATGCCTATAAGATTTTCTGCATTTCTGCATCTCATTTAGCTATCATGGCTATAAGAAACTCTGCATTCTCATTTAGATACCATGACTATAGGGACTCTGCACTTTCATGTATATATTATGTCTATAGCTTCTGCACACGCACGTAGAGAATATGCCTATAGGTCTTTTCTGATTCTTGCATACCCGGTTTTTGCTAGGCAAACGTGTTTATAGGCCATAAGTAAAACAATGCAACACCTAGATATCATGTTATAGGATTTCTGCACTCTTCTATGTCTATAACAATGTTCTAAGTTGGCAAACACATAGAAAGCATGCCTATAGGGGTTTCTAATTCAAATCTGAATAGCCTCACTCACTTATGAGTCTAAATTAGCAGTAATAATGCGTTACCAACAACAGAACTCGTGTTTTTTATAAAAAAAATCATTTTTTAACGAGCAACTTCCCTTTAAATCAGCATGTAATCAGTTCATTCTCTTATTTCTGAAATCTGTAGACATCATGCCTATAGGTTTTGGTCTATCACTTAGGCAAGCCTTAGGGTAAAAGTTATAAACTGCAGCATTCTTTATTAATCACAACCAGCGGGCAGGTCTAACTCGGACATCTTATCTGAAAATATGTGATAAATCTGCCTTCTTTAACATTTAAGTTTAATCAAACCCTAATTAGTACGTGTAAGACATGCTAAACTACGTGCTTTCTCTGATCTAAGGAGGACTGTTTGAGCCTTATGTGTTTGAATGCCTTTCCCATATTTGCTCTATGTGTTTTGATTGTCGCCCTAGAATTTTTTCCTTTTAAAACTATAAAACCTCATACCCTTTCCCTTTAGGATTAGTAGTCCCAAATGCCTCCGGGACTGATAGGATTGGGGCGGGTAATAGCATGCAATAAGTGAAACAAGACCATTCCGCGTTTAATACCTTAACGGGGTGGGAACGGGTAGATATGATATGATGACCACGCGATAACACCACGTGTATAAGCGGTTACCGGGTGTTGTGTGGGATGATCCATATTATTTATAAACCTAGGACCCCCCCTCTCTTTTATTTGTTTATTTCATTTTTTATTTTCAAATTTCTGAAACTATTTTTTCCCTCTCAAAAATTGAGCTTCTTTTTCACTCCATCTATTTGCAACCTTTATGTGAAAATCCCCTCTTATTTGAAGCCTTATTTGTCTATATGTTATTTGTACCCTAAAGTCACAACAATAGCTTGGCCGGGAACCACACTAGTGGATTCTGAGGGGTGCCTAACACCTTCTCCTTGGAATAACTTCAAGCCCTTACCTAATCTCTAGTTATCCAAACAAAACCCTTCTTAGTGTCGTAATGCATTTTGATCATTAGTTGGCGACTTTTCACTTCAATTCAAACCCAATTCCCAAAAGGGAATGAGTTGTCCTGCCAAATGTCATAAACCCGATTTCGCGAGAAAAAGGGGGCATCGACAGCATGGCGACTCTGCTGGGGAATTCTTTAAGTCTTTTACTATTTCATGCTATTTGTGACTTTATGCTTCTTTATATGTCTTTATTTGTTTAAATGCCTTTAAGTATTTTTTCCCTCTTCTACCTCGACACTGACTTGGCTCTTTGTTTCTTTCATTTATTTCTCATAATGCTTTCCTTTATCGCTTTCTTTTAAGTTATGAGAAACTATTGTAATTATTACTTAATGAACGTGGAAATACGTGACAACTTGTTTGATTATTGTAACTGCATATTCAACATCATATTCCACTCGTGCCAAACAAAATACCATAGCAACGCTTATAATGAGTGGTTGCGCCCTTGCAATATTATCACCCCCTATATTCGGCAAAGGTATATTGCGGTAAAGCCAGTCGATCAACGGTGTAGTCGACGGTTCCGCGCCTTTCCCTCTTGAGTTGTTCGCTCAAGGGTACCAGTGTAATACCCCATAGAAACCTTACCCTGTTTAATTGTTCATGTATCATGGTCAAACCTAGACGAGTCAGTTATATTGTCCGCATAATGACTCTTTAAGATAGCCTTGTCCAAAGTCCACTGGGTTTTCCCAAAACCCAAACGGACACTACCACGTTTTGTGCATTTATTTGGAGAACTAAAATGCTTTTATGCCAATTTTTGATACTAAATAGTCGAGTCTGGTGGGGGTCAGGGCCAACCCTTTTTGTCTTGCAGAAATATGAGGCACGAAGTCCCCAGATTCGGCATGGTCACCCACATCCACCCCAAATTGCTAAGCTGGTGGAAGGATCTTCATTCCAGCAATCAGACTCTTGTCCGGAAATACCTGGGAAACCTACCTTCTCTCCTGGAAATTCAACCCAACAACAAAATCGTAGAAGCTTCCACTCTATTCTGGGATTGTGATAGGTCTGTGTTCCGCTTCGGAGACATTGAGATGACACCCCTGCTTGTGGAAATAGGAGGACTGGCTGGTATACCGTGGGAAACTCCGGGTTTATTGATGCCGGAAAATCGCAAGGGTAGAGGTTTTCTCAAGATGATGGGTCTAAAGAAAAATCCAGACTTGACATGTCTGAAATAGTCATGCATTCCCTTTGACTACTTGTACGAGAGGTACGGTCACAACAAATCTTACCGTACTTATCCTGACGAGTTCGCCCTTACATCATTGGGGCACATCCATCGAAGGGTCTTTGTCTTCATGTTCTGTTTCTTGGGGATGATAGTGTTTCCAATGATGAAAGCAAGGATCCATACCAGGCTAGCTATGGTCACCAAAACTCTAATGGAAGGAATTGACGGACAACCATTCAGTCTTGTGCCAATAATCATTACGGAAATATACCGAGCCCTAGAAAGGTGTCAATAAGGGGCCAAACACTTTGAGGGTTGTAATCTGCTACTTCAACTTTGGCTCATGGAACATCTCCAAAGGGGTGAGTACCGACAGGAAATTCATCGAAAGGACTGGGACGATCATATCGCTTTCCATCACCCAAAGCGAATGAATTACATGCCCAATATGTTGGCCCAACCAGAGAATGCTAGAGAATGGGTCGAACTCTTTGATAACTTGACTGAGGACCGAGTACAATGGATGTTCGAGTGGTTCCCTACTGAAGAATTCGTCGTTCGATCCAGGGATGCGCCATTTCTGATACTGATCGGTTTGAGGGGGACCTACCCTTATGTCTCTCTCCGAGTTATGAGATAGGCTGGCAGGAAACAGGTTATAACAAGGGTCGACAAGATGAATCACTTCCGAGCTAACTTCCAGAATGATGATAGTCCGCATAGGTGCCAGGCTCAGCATATGTGGCATTGCAAAATTGTCTTGGGAAAGGACATTATTCAACCAGACAGATACCATGCTGGTTGTACCCCACACTATTCAAGTTGGCTGGAGGACAATCACAACGGTTTGGGTCAAGCCGAGTTTGTTCGAGGTCACAGGATCATCGATGAAAAGGCTGAGGCACAAGTCAAGTACAACCAATTACGCAAGAGGATTCGGGAATGTGAAAATGAGCACCGTGAAATACAAGAAGCCAATCAAAAGCTAATTGAAGAATGGAAGGATATAGCTGTCAACGCCAACAAGAGATTGGTCTATTTGGAGCGAGGTATAGTAGAGTTGGAAAAGAAGTTTCTGAAGAGGGTCGAAGATTGCCGGGCTGCTGAAGGAAATGAAGGCGGACATCTGATCGGAGCTTACCTGCTACTAGGACTGCGCGAGTTGGGAGAGGTGTTAGAGGGAGCCAACGATGCCGAGTCTGGGGAAGGTCCCTCCGGGACCAAATAGATAGTAATTTTCATTTTCGCTTTATGAGATGTAATAAGGCCGACGGCCATTAGTAATTTTTATTTTCTTGTCATTTAGTGTCGTTTTAGGATTCGTCTACCTTTTATCAATAAAATGAGGCATTTAGCATCCTAAGTTCTCCAAATTAACTTGTCTCTAGGCCTACCTCGGGCACAACGAGGTCCCCAAAATTAGGACGCGCTTTATATTTCAAGCACTACTTGTTTATATATTGCGACATTTTCTTATGATCCTTACTAACTTGTTACCTTTTGTTTTACTTTTTGTTTATTCCCCTCCCCAAAGGTTAGTCGTGCACTCTAGCATCGTCATCATATTCCACAAGATCCAAGGGCCCTCCACCCACTCCTCCTCCTAGTCCTATCAGAAACAGGAATAAAGGAAAGATGGAAGATTTGAGCAACGCCAGAAAAGAAAACTCAGTTGAGCGGGTAGAGATCACTCAGGGTACTCAGGTTTCTAAGGAAAGTGCCTCCCAACTCGAGCAGAAACTGTTGAAATTTCAGGAGGAACTTGATCAAGTTCGGAACTTGGCAAGCTTGTCATTCTCCCTCACCACCCCAGCTTTATCATTCTTGGTTCATCTCGAGGTGACTAAGCTCAAGGACGATATTGTTTGGTAGCACTGGTTTGATTCATTCATTTCTTTCATTTATACTTTATACTTCTTGATTATTAATTGGTATTGAACTAATCACATACCTTTAAAACCACAAATCAAATTTAATTGTTACTCGTATTTTCGAGGTAAACAAGATTGTGTGCGGAGAATGAACTCTAAGTTGTGTGGCAAAGAATACAACTCAACCAATTGAGTTGTTGAGTTGATTATATCAATATTGATATTTCACCATGTTTTTTTTGGAGGCTTTCACTTTCATGTGCAGACAAGTAATTAAGGTGCTATAAACTTTAATTAGGATATTTGGGTTTGAGGTTATTAATTCCCTCCAAAATAGATACAACATTAATCCACCATACCAACAAATTTTGTTGGCGCGGCCCAAGGGTCAAGCCACTAAAGCAAGGGTTTTAGGCCCCCAAATTTCTCTTTTGTTTTCTGCCCTGAGATCCCAACTAATTTCTGGTAAAAGAGAGAACACATTTTCACCGAATTTTTTTATCCACGGGGCTCGAACCTAATATATCTAATTAAGGTAAGTTGGATTAAATCTCACAACAATCTTTAGAGGTAGGGTCTAAATATATGGGTATTTTAAATAAAAAAGTAAAATATTATATAAAAGGTAAAAATAACTTTTAAATTAGTATTGATGTAATCGTTTGAGCAAAAATTGGAGAAAGAGAATCAC